>NC_048432.1:9388663-9538514 GCF_004353265.1 Vitis riparia | reverse complement strand
AAGGTCACTCTCCATAGTCGACATGAATTTGACTTGAACTCAATTATACTCAACCCAAAATCATGAAAGGGTGTTAGATTCAAGTCATATCAAATTTTGTCACCTCTAAACAAACCTAATGTTGAATGAGAACAAATTAGAGGACTATAGTTTATTAATAGCTAGAATAAATTCAATTTCAGACTTATGGATTAAAGTGATAAATTTGAAATATAAAATAAAAGTATAATTGAAAGACAATGTTAGGAGAATGCCAAAGTGTAATACTCATATTAACATTAATAAAATAATGATCAAAATGAAATTAGGATTCTACATCATTTTTTTTTCTTTCCCTTTCTCATCTATTCCAAACAAAAATATCAAACATAATGAAACACTATAAATATAAATCATATAATAATTTATGATATATTTCAATTATTTTTATAACTACATTTGTTTTAAATATTTGATTAAAAATGCATACAAGTATAAAAACTCCTTTACAAGTTAGTAGCCATAGAAGTTACTATTTTGCGGTATAATTTAAGATTTTATTCTTAATAACTAATCAATTTTGATAAATTAGTAATTAATAATTAAAAATAATAAATATATAATTGATCAATAAAAAATAAAATAACCCATTATTAATAAAGATGTGGTTGAAAACTTTTAAAAAAACTTTATATTTATATAGAATTTCATATGTGCTATATATATCAAACATTTTTTATTTTGTAAATATGAAAATAGAGCTAGGCATATAGTACTTACAATATATTATATCATATAATATTTAACTTATACTTATTTATTTATTAATAATATATGATATCTTTGTACACATAAATAATATTTGGAATTTTATGTAGGTAGAATGTTTTTATAGATACTAGACAATTTATTTGAGAAAGTTAATTCTGACCAATTATTTAAAAACCAAGTAATAATTAAAAAAAACAATTTATTTAAACTAGGTAACTAAATGTTAGTATAAATTTACTTCTTGAGTGGATAAGGTATGATTTTGAATAAATTTACTTATTCATAGCTAACATAAATTTAATACTACCTTGGACTTGTATGGATAACTTTTACCTAATATAATAAAAATCATTTAGTAGTATTTATGTATGTGTAGCACCATATAATAATATTGAAATTTAAATAAATTTATATCATAGGATGTAATCTTACATATCTTGGATTATCTATTGTTATTATTTATATATATATAAATATAAATAACAAATTACACTATAAATATTAATTGCTTAAATAATTTACATTTTTGTTATTTCATAACAATACTATTATTACATAATAGAACATTTAAATTTAAATAAATCTACATTCTAGTATTTAATGTTGTGGATCCTTAATTTTTATTATTATTTATATAAATAAAATATTATAGTACAAATATTAAGTGTCAACAAATATATATTGTATTATTTCATAGTATAAATAATCTACTTATTTATTAATATTCTTTATTAATATCACAATTTAATAACATTATTTGGTGACAAAATTACTCAATTTGTCAGGAAATAATATAATTACCGACGAAACCATTTTGTAAGCAAAAATAGATAAAAGGTTGTAACTTTTAGTGAGGAAATTATTTTCATCACCAAAAATTATAATTAGTGATAAATACTTTCGTAGGGAAATAGTTTATTTTTGTCACAAAAGTGTTTACGCAAAAAAAAAAGCGCCAAATTTTCCCGACACATCTTTTAGTGACAAAAATTTCAAATTCGTTAGGAAAAGTTTGTAGAAAATTGGCATTATTGACAACATCTAAAATTTCATCGGTAAAAGTTACTTTTAGTGACAAAATTAGAATTCGCCCCTAAATTTTTGTCACGAAAAGTACATTTTCTTGTAGTGCGCCACCCCTCATTCGCGTATTGCTGCAGTGTCGCCACGATCAGATCTCTGACTATTGAATCCGATAGCATCACAACCTGGACTGGCCTTAAACTCCTCTGAATAGTGACATTAAGCAAATTTGTCAACCGTGGTCCTCCCTCCGACGACAGTCCAGAGACACTCCTACATGAGAGTAAGTCTGACAAAGTCTTCGGACGACGAAGCTCTGCTTGCGGGGCCATAGTCATTGGAATACTGGAATAAAAAAGAAAAAGAAAAAAAATGAGTGAAAAAAATACTATTGTTTTTCAGTCTGAAGGTACTTTTAATCTAGGAATTATTTTGATTGAATCAAACTATGACGTTTGGTCACAACTCGTGGAGATGCATATTGCCGAATGGGAAAAGTTTCCTACATTCAAGGTAAGACAAAGCCACCAAAAGAGTCAGAAGATGGATATAAAAAATGGTATACTGAGAATCAAAAAGTGAATAGATGGTTGTTAATATCCATGAGTCCAGAAATTATGAAGTGTTACTTATGCTTACCCACCGCTCAAGAAATTTAGAGTGCATTATCAAAGGCCTTCTATGATGGAAGCGATGAATTACAAGTTTTCACTTTGAGTCAAAAAGCCTTCACTACCAAACAAAGCGACATGTCTCTTTTTGAATATTATGGAAAGTTAACTGAGATTTTTTGTGAATTGGATCATCGGGATAAGGTAGTCATGAAAGACCCTGATGACATTGCAGCATACCGGAAATCCATTAAACGACAACGGGTGCACATCTTTCTTGCTGGATTGGATGGTGACTTTGAGCAAGTTCGAGGAGAGATTACAATTCGACGAGAAGCAGTGCGTCATGCTAGTATGAAAGCAGAATCTGACAATCCTGACACCTCAGCTATGGTAGTCCAACAGCGACCAACCCAGAATTGGCAGGACCAATCCAAGACCAACCATCTTAAAACAACCCCTAATATTGATAAGTCAACCTTCAAATGCACTCACTGTAATAAGACTGGTCATACCAAGAGTCATTGTTTTGAACTTGTGGGATATCTAGACTGGTGGTATCATAATCGTGATCAACGGAAGAAGGATTCCAAGAAAACCTTGACTGCAGCTATTGCCGAAATAAAAACAGAGGCTAATGTTGCTGAGAAAGCCTTTGCATTGGTAGCCACTATAGATTATGGTGGTAAGGTTTTAAATATTTCTACACCTGTTATTAATAGTACATGGATAATTGATTCCGATGCTATAGATCATATGAATTTTGATTCTAAATAGGTCTCACCCCTTAGACCTTCCTCACAAAAAATTGTTTCCACAGTCAATGATAACACAACCCTAGTCAGTGGGGAAGGATCCTTAACTCTTACTGATACTTTGAATTTAGATTTTGTTTTAGTTGTTCCATCTTTAGATTACAATTTTTTGTTAGTTTCTCAAATCACTGGCACCTTATCTTGTATTGTCACTTTTTGGCATGAATTTTGTGTTTTTAAGGACATCAAAACAAGACAAATGATTGGTTGTGGTATTAAGTGGGGAAAACTCTATTACTTGAACGTGTAGTCAAAGGATTCCAATAAGTTGCGACAAAACTTGATGGCAGATGGATCTGAGGAGAAGAAGAAAAAGTTTGAAATTTGGTTATGGCATCGACGTTTGGGACATGCTTCCTTTGGTTATTTAAAAAAATTGTTTCCTAGTTTGTTTGCAAGGAGTAATGTTTCTGGTTTCCGTTGTGATATTTGTGAATTGGCTAAAAGCCATCGTGCTTCGTTTCCGCTAATTTTGAATAAAAGTCTGCTTCCTTTTATGACTATACATTATGATGTTTGGGGCTCATCCAAAGTCCCAACTTTAAGTGGATCGCGTTGGTTTGTTACTTTTATTGATGATTGTACCAGAATGACCTAGTTATACTTGATGAAGACCAAAGATGAAGTGAACTTATTGTTTCAAAATTTTCATTAAATGATTGGAACTCAATACAATGCAAAGGTTCTGGTTCTGCGTAGCGATAATGGTGGAGAATATCAAAGTTCTGATCTTCAGAAATATTTGGAAGGACATGACATCATTCATCAGACTACTTGTTCCAATACACCCCAACAAAATGGAGTCGCTGAACGGAAAAATCGACACTTGTTAAAGGTTGTTCGTGCTTCCTTAATAGCAGCAAAAATGTCGATATCTTATTGGGGAAAAACAATCACATCTGCCGCTTACTTGATCAATCGGGCACCTTCCAACTCAATTGACTTCCAAACACCTCTCTAAGCTCTTACTAATGTCATAGTTGCCCTAATCGTCCCAAATCTACCTCTTCGTGTTTTTGGTTGCGTGGCATTTGTACATCTACACAAAGACCAACGCACCAAGTTAACTTCCCATGCATTGCAATGTGTGTTTATTGGATATGCATTGCACTAAAAAGGATATAGATGTTACCATCCTCCAACTCGACGAATGTTTATTACAATGGATGTGGTGTTTCATGAAGATTCAATGTATTTTTCATTTAAGTCTGAACTTCAAGGGGAGTGCCATAAGGAAATTCAGACTCTCAATTATGATTATCATATCTCTGAGGAAGATGAATTTGGACAATTTGAATTAGTGAACCAGGAAGTGAGTGAATTGGATATGAGTGGTACAACTTTGGAACCAAGTAGTAATGACCACCCAGAAGCTGAAGAAGTGATAGGAGAGGGAAGAAACAATACAATTGAACCATCACCACCCTCTGAACAATTTGGGTCCAAAAATACCTTCATTGAAATACCAAACCAATCGTCGTTTGTTGAGGGTGTTCTTAATTTGGAACCTGATCCATTCATGAAACGATAACCACACCGTCATAATAGAGGTATTCCTAAACCCACATATGAACCTGAATTGTCTACCAAAGTCAAATATCCTATGAGCAACTATGTGTCTAACCATCGTTTGTTTGAGTCAAATAAGTCATTTGTAAATCAATTATCTATTGTAACTATTCCTAACAGTGCGTAGGAAGCCTTAGCTGATCCAAGGTGGAAAGCAACCATGAATTTAGAGATGAAATCATTGCAAAAGAATGAAACATGGGAACTCATAGAATGTCCACCAGGAAAGAAGCCAGTTGGGTGTCGTTGGATCTATACTGTGAAGTATAAGGTAGATGGTAGTATTGAACAATTTAAAGCAAGACTGGTAGCAAAAGAGTACACTCAAACTTATAGAATTGACTACACAGATACATTTGCACCTATAGCTAAGATCAACATAGTTCGAGTATTACTGTCTTTAGCTGCAAACCTGGATTGGCCATTACAATAGCTTAATGTGAAAAATGTCTTTCTGCATGGCGAGTTATCTGAAGAAGTATATATGGATCTTCCACCAGGATGCATGGTGTCAGAAAAGCAATGTCAGAAGGTGTACAAATTGAAGAAGTCATTGTATGGGTTGAAGCAATCCCTGAGAGCATGGTTTGGAAGGTTCACAAAGTCAATGAGAACTTTTGGCTATCATCAAAGTAATTCAGATCACACTTTGTTCATGAAAAAATAACATGGTAAGATTACGACACTCATCGTATATGTGGACGACATGGTAGTTACAAGAAATGATCCTGAAGAAAGAAAAGCTCTGTAGAATTATCTGTCTAAAGAATTCGAAATGAAAGATCTAGGTCATTTGAAATAATTTCTTGAGATTGAAGTTTCTTGATCAAGTAAAGGAATTTTTCTGTCTCAAAGAAAGTATGCCTTAGATCTTTTACAGGAGACTGGAATGTCAGGATGTCAATCTGTTGATATACCAATAGAAGAAGGTCTGAAATTGTGTGTTGAGCCTAATCAAGTATCAACCGATAAGGGAAGATACTAGAGACTTGTGGGGAGATTAATGTACTTAGCTCATACAAGACCAGATCTTGTTTATGCATTGAGTGTAGTGAGTCAATATATGCATAATCTTGGAGAGCAACATATGAATGCAGTTATGAGTATTTTGAGGTATTTGAAGAATGTTCATGGGAAAGGAATTTTGTTCGTTAAAAATGTTGATCGTCAAAGTATAGAAGTATATACTGATGCTGATTGGGCCGGTGCAGTGGATGATAGGCAATCTACTTCTGGTTACTTTACCTTTGTAGGTGGTAATCTTGTGACATGGAAAAGTAAGAAGGAGAATGTCGTCGCTCGTTCAAGTCTAGAAGCGAAATTTAAGGGTATGACTCTAGGACTTTGTGAGACATTATGACTAAGACTCCTCTTACAAGATTTAGGTTACCTATCTAGGCAACCAATCCAATTGTTTTGTGACAATAAAGCCGCATGTGATATTACTCATAATCCAGTACAACATGATCATACAAAGCATGTCGAGGTGGACAGATTCTTCATTAAGGAGAAGTTGAGTGATAAGATTGTGGAATTGCCTAAGATTCGATCAAAAGATCAATTGGTCGATATCCTCACCAAAGCTGTTGTCTCAAGTCGAGTGTTCTCAAAATTTTTAGACAAGTTGGGCATGTGTGACATCTATGCACCAACTTGAGGAGGAGTGTTAAGATATTAGGATATTAGTTGTACAAATCCTTGTAATCATTCTTTCCCATTCTTAGGTGATTATGCTTGATTATAGGTGGTAAACATAATTAATAGATATGATTGTATAGTTGTATGGCTTGATTATAGGATATTGAGTCATGTATACCTTCTATATATTCTGTACGTGAACGAATGAAAAGCATGAATGAAAAAACCACCATTCATCAATTTGAAGTGTGGTGATAGTCAATTGTGAATGGAGAGTGGAGGCATGGGTAAGAGAGGAAAATGATAGGAATGAGGGACGAAGAGAGAGAGAGAGAGAGAGATATGGTCGGATAAGGGATGACCGTTAGTGTCAAAAGAGATTGTTGACCAGTAGTGGTGCCGTCGACAGTGGTATCACCGATAAGGGGTAGCAATGTTGGGTATGGCGGGGGTGCCTACGATGACGACCATGGAAGGCAGTGGTGCAATCGATTGTGAATAGGGAGTGGAGTCATGGGTAAGAGGGGGAAATGATAGGAATGAGGGACAGAGAGAGAGAAAAAAAAATGTGGCCAAATGGGGGTGATTGTTAGCGTTAAAAGAGACTATTGACCAATAGTGGTGTCGTCGATGAGGGGCAGCAATATCGGGTATGGTGAGGGTGCCTACGATGACGACCATGGGAGGCAATGGTGCAGTCGACTGTGAAAGGAAAGTGGAGGCATGGGTAAGAAGGGAAAATGATAGGAATGAGGGACAAAGAGATAAAAATGTGGCCAAATGAGGATGACTGTTAGCGTCAAAAGAGACTATCAATTGACAGTGGTGTAGCTGATGAGGGACAACAATATCGAGTATGGAGGGGGTGAGAGGCATGGGTATGAAGATGGGAAAGGATGAATCAAAGAAAAGATAAATGAGTGGGAAAAAAAAAAAAAAGAAAAAAAAAGGGTTTAAAAAGGAAAAAAAAAATAATAATAATAAAAAAAAACAATAACATAAAATGGGTTAAAAATGGTAGGTTAATAAAATAAATGAGACAAATTTGGAGGTCTACACATATTTATCCTCGTAAATTATAATTAGAATAAAGGAAATCGAGTAATAATAGAGGTCATGGAATAACAAAAGAGATCCTGAATGGTGCAAGAGTAGATGAGGGTAAAAAGGTAAAATAAAGATGTGGATTTAAAAATGAAATAATTATTTTTATTTATTATTTAATTTTTTTTAAGTAATACCATTAAATTATTTTATCAAACATACTTAATGACTTAAATTAAGTTATTAAATTTGTTTAGCAAACACCTAGACATTTATTTTATCATCATTACAAGGAGTGCTACAATAAATTAATTATTGTTGCCTACAACAAGAATATCATTTACATAAATTAGGAAAAATATAGTAATGTCATGAGTGTGATAAATTAACAAAGATAAACTATCTATCAGTGATTTATTGCAATATACAAAAATAACAAAGGGGGAAACATATAGTTAAAATATGATGAACTATATATTAATTATTAATTGATAAAAATAAATTCAAAGGACAAAGTAATTATAAATAAGACAATATTTATATTTTACAACAGTAGTCGGAATGTATTTTATTGTAATGCTTTATTTATTTTGATTTGTTCAAATATTTATGATTCTACCATCTATACTTTATAATAAAAGCATAATTGTATTTTCTTATGACACTTTATTTATTTATTTAGATTTATTCAAATATTTATGATTATATTATCTATTTTACTCTTTTATCTATTTAATATTAATTTTTTATTTATCCATTAAATAATAGAAATAAAGGAATAGCATGATAAATGAAAATTATTATTATCTTATTATTATTTAATTAATAGTTTAATACATAAAAAAAATTATTAACAACTTTTGATAACAAAAACAATATTCCTAATTAATCCCAAAACATTTCATCATCCTCACAAATCATTGTCACTTCTTTAGCAGTCAACTACACAATGATCCTTCCTAATATCATCCATTGTGACTATTTATTTTGATTTGTTCAAATAATTATTAAGAAGACTTCATATTCCACCAAGTCACATGGAGAATATAAGGGAAACATGCGTGGATTCTACTCAAATCAAAACAGAGCATGTTTAGCCTAAAAATCATGACAAATATTCGGTCATCAATTCCATACTTGTAGCTGATTCTATTTTTGTATTATATAGCTGTCTGCTGTAAACTTTAGCATAATTCTAGCATTACCGTATATGTATTTCCTAAATTAGCTTCTCTTCATTCTTGTATATAACAATACAGATGTCTATCAATGAGAGTGTGGAAATATATTCATTGAAACCTCTGCAGTACTTATTCTCTATATGGTATCAGAGTAGCCGATCTCCACCGAGCCACCGATCCAAGTACCTATAATGTCTTCTTCATCCGATCAAACTCCCAATTTTACCCTTCACACCCAACCCCCTTCCGCATCCGAAAAATCTCTTGTCGCTCTCAACATCACTGCCCAAATCAATGAAAAATTAACTCCCTCCACCTTTCCTCAATGGCGTGCTCAATTTGAAGCACTTCTTATTGGTTATGACCTCTTCGACTATGTTGAAGGCACCTTTCAGTGTCCCTCTTCAGATGGCACCCAGGCTGAAGCACTACGCAAGACCCACTGGGTCCGACAGGACAAGCTTATCCTGAGTGCGATTTTAGCCTCTACCTCTCCTTTCATCACACCCCTCATTGCTACAGCTAAATCCTCTCATGAAGCTTGGAAAAAGCTTACTCACCTTTATGCTAGCCGATCTCGAACTCGTGCAATGTAGTTAAAGGAAGAACTTACCTTAATCCAACGTGGAAACAGGACCATCACCGAATATCTCCATGCTGTGAAGGCTTTAGCCGATGAACTAGCCATCATCGATCATCCAATTTCGGATGATGATCTAACCCTTTATGTGTTGAATGGTTTAGGTCCAGATTTTCGGGAGATTGTAGCGCCGATTCGTGCCCGAGAGTCATCTCTCACCTTTGAGGAGTTGCACGACCTGCTGGTTGGCCACGAGGCCTATCTGAGGCGCCTGGAAACTGCAACGCAAAACTTAGTTGCGTCTGCCAATTTTACGAAGACGAAGCCGTCTGCAAATGGGGGAAGTCATCAGCGTTTCTTTAAACAACATGATCATTCCCGTGGGCCTCAAGCCTCCAGTCCAGGCCGGTACTCAAATGGAGCCCAACGTGATGGACGACGCCCCAATTCACGTACTGGTAAGCCCAACCACTTTACTCGGCGCTATCAGCCCAAGTGCCAACTGTGTGACCAGTTGGGCCACATTGCCAAGGCCTGTCCTCAGTTTCATTCACATAATGTCTCTATAAATTGTGCCACCACTTCTACGGGCAAAGATAAAAATTGGCTGCTTGATTCAGCCGCTTCTCATAATATTACGGGTGATCTTTCAAATTTATCTATTCATTCCGAATATGATGGAACTGACGAAGTAATTCTCGGTGATGGTTCAGGTTTGGCCGTCTCACACATTGGTTCTTTGGCTTTACACTCTCCGCACCGCACATTTACCTTACGTGATACTCTTTATGTTCCCAATCTTTGCAAAAATTTAATTTCTGTGCATCATCTCACCAAACAAAATGATGTCTTTATTGAATTTCATCCCTTTCATTTTTTTGTGAAGGACAAGATCACGGGGGCGATCCTACTAAAAGGAGCATGTAACAATGGCATCTACACCTTCCCGGAATCATTGGCGGTATCCAAAAAGGTTGCTAATGTGCATGAAAGGACCTCCATTGATGGATGGCACAAGCGTCTTGGGCATCCTTCTCTTAAAATTGTCCATCATCTTGTTAAGAATTTTTCTTTTCCTATTTCCTCGCATAAAAGTTTGTCTTCATTATGTCATTCATGCTCTATTAATAAAGCACATCAACAACCTTTTCGTATCACCAGTCTCCAAAGTCATGAGGCCCTTGAACTTATTTACACGGATGTGTGGGGACCTGCTAGTTATACTGGATTGATGGATCACGATATTACCTTATTTTTGTTGATCATTATACAAAATATATATGGTTTTATCCCATGACCACTAAATCTGGTGTTTCTACAATTTTTCCACACTTCAAAAAATTTGTTGAAACTCGCTTTCAAAAATCCATCAAAACATTATACTCCGATAATGGAGGTGAGTTTATTGCTTTAAAATCCTATCTCTTACTTCATGGCATAACTCACCTCACCACTGCCCCTCACACTCCACAACAAAATGGTGTTTCTGAACGTCGTCACCGTCATCTCGTCGAAACGGGTCTCACGCTCCTGTCTGATGCAAATCTTGATTTTTCATATTGGCCCCACGCTTTTCAAACAGCCTCTTATCTCATAAACCGTCAACCCACGCCTCTCCTAAAAAACAAATCACCTTTTGAAGCCCTTTTTGGTCACTCACCAAATTATTTAAAATTTAAAAAATTTGGGTGTATTTGTTATCCTCTCACAAGGGCCTATAACTCAAACAAAATGCAACCCAAATCCAAAGCCTGTATTTTTCTCGGCTATTCACCAACTCAAAATGGCTACAAGTGTTTTGAGCCCCAAACAAAAAAATTCTTCATATCGCGCCACGTGTTGTTTGATGAAACCCAAAATCACATCAGCCCATCCTCACCCGTGCCTTCCGAGCTCACTCTGCCCCTTCGAGACCTTCATCAACTGCTTCCTCTTCACTTCGGTGCCCAGCCGACTGCAGTGCCATCCTCAACGGTTTCCGATGCATCGACACCCTCGCTGCCTCCGGAAGGTTCACCTGCCATTGCTGCGTTCTCCCCAGGTAATTTTGCACCCTCTGTTCCTTTATTTTCGGATTCATTGCAAGCTGTAGATCCCAACCCCGCCCATCCGAATCCTCATCCAGGTGACAATCGGACTGGGTCTTTCTTAGATTTACCGCTGTCTCTTTCATATGATACAACTTCCCGTACAGCTAATCCTCTTCCCAATCCGAATCTCACAAACCCCAACCCAACAAATCCTCAACCTCAACGCACTCACACCATGACCACAAGATCAATGAACCAAATCTTTAAACCTAAACAAATCCACACCGTGTCCAAACATCCTCTCCCTACTACCATTGAACCAACAAGTGTGAGTCAAGCCATCTCTCAACCTCACTGGCGTGAGGCCATGTCCACAGAGATTACTGCTTTGATGAAACATGGGACTTGAGATCTCGTTTTACCCACTGCTGATTGTAAACCCGTAGGGTGTAAGTGGATATTTCGGGTAAAACGGAAAGCTGATGGTTCTGTTGATAAATTCAAAGCCAAACTCGTGGCTAAGGGCTATAATCAACGTCCTGGTGTTGATTACACTGAGACCTTTAGCCCTGTAGTTAAACCAGCTACTATTAGAGCTGTACTGTCTATTGCAGTGATGAATGGATGGAATTTGAGGCAGATGGACGTTAATAATGCTTTCCTAAATGGTGACTTAACTGAAACTGTTTTTATGGCACAACCTCCGGGATTCAAAGATCTGTCCAAACCCCACCATGTGTGCAGACTCAAAAAGGCTATCTATAGGCTTAAACAAGCCCCACGGGCTTGGTACACTGCCCTCAAAACGGCCATTCTTCAACTGGGTTTTCGAAACTCCAAGGCAGACTCTTCTCTCTTCATCTACAGCCACGGCTCCACTCTTTGCTATCTCTTGGTGTATGTTGATGATCTCATCATCACAGGAAATAATCCATCTCTTGTGGCTTCCATCATTAAACAGTTGGGTGATAAGTTTTCTCTCAAGGATATGGGTTCCCTTCATTTTTTCTTGGGGATTGAAGTTATTCCTACCAGAGCAGGGTTATTTCTCTCACAACATAAATACATCCGTGCGCTGTTAGACACTACAAGTATGAGTGGTGCGAAAGATGTCTCAACCCCTCTCTCCACTACTCAACCTCTTCAACTGATTGATGGCACGGCTGCTGTGGACAGCTCTGTTTTTCGTCGAATCATTGGCAGTCTTCAATATCTGTCCTTGACACGTCCAGATATCTCCTTTGCAGTCAACAAACTATCTCAATTTATGCATAAGCCAACTGCAAATCATTGGACAGCAACCAAACGGCTCCTCCGCTACTTAAAACAAACCATTTTTTATGGTATTCAGATCCAAAAAGCTGGACCTTCTGTCCTAAGGACATACACTGATGCCGATTGGGCTGGCAATATGGATGACCGCACGTCAACTTCTGCTTACATCAGTTTCTTGGGTCCTAATCCAATTTCTTGGAGCTCCAAGAAACAACGTGCAGTTGCAAGATCCTCAACCGAGGCTGAATACCGGGCACTAGCTAATGCGGCTTCCGAGACAATGTGGTTGTCTACACTTTTCCAAGAACTTGAACTTCCATTCAAAGACTCTCCTCATCTGTTATGTGACAATATTGGAGCCACACACTTAAGTTTCAACCCAGTCAATCATTCGCGCATGAAACACATTCAAATCGATCTTCACTTTGTGCGTGACTTAGTCCAAAAAGGAAGCCTTCAAGTCAGACATGTACACACTCAAGACCAGTTAGCTGATCTCCTCACCAAGCCACTGTCCAAACAGCGTACAAAATTGCTGCGTTCCAAGATTGGTCTTGCCGATGGAAGCCCAATCTTGCGGGGGCGTATAAGGGAAACATGCGTGGATTCTACTCAAATCAAAACAGAGCATGTTTAGCCTAAAAATCATGACAAATATTCGGTCATCAATTCCATACTTGTAGCTGATTCTATTTTTGTATTATATAGCTGTCTGCTGTAAACTTTAGCATAATTCTAGCATTACCGTATATGTATTTCCTAAATTAGCTTCTCTTCATTCTTGTATATAACAATACAGATGTCTATCAATGAGAGTGTGGGAATATATTCATTGAAACCTCTGCAGTACTTATTCTCTATAGAGAAGACAGAAGCAGGAGATGATGAAGAGTAAACTTCACATTCCCTAATCCACCAATTGAAGAGGAGAGCATGGAGATACACATATTTTGAATATGTTGTAATTAATTGTAGATTTAACTAATTGACAATTTATTTATTTATACACACAAACATCTCATTTTTGTAATTAAATATTAATTCATAATGTTTTCAATGAATAATAAGTTTGTGTTGACTAAATTAACAAGATTAATTTTTAATTAATAGATTATTAACAACACAAAAAGATCCCAATTAATAAACATACATAATTTAACTTTGTAAATGATGCAAAACGTGAAATAAAATAAATTAACTAAATATTCAATATTAAATACACCAACCCATGTTCTTTTCTTTTATAATTAGAATAAAGGAAATCGGGTAATTAACTTTCTTTTCTTTCCTATTGTCAAGAATCAGTTGCCTAGTTGTTAGAATTGCAAAAATTCTATTTATAACAGATTCCAATATAAATACATGTAGAGATCTTCCAAAAAAGGAATAACAGAAATCATTCCTTTATTAGATTCTTTTTCTTAACATGGTATCTGAGCAAGATTCTACAACTTTGTCATTGAAACCTTATCTTCTCCATCTCCATTCACTCCCGTCACCCTTATTCATTCGATCTCTGTTAAGCTTACCAATACAAATTTTCCTCCATGGTGACAACAAGTTTTCGCAGCAGTTTGTAGATACAAACTTCATGGCTTTCTCGATGAATCTAAGTCGGCTCCTGCTCATTTTCTCACTCCACACGATGATGAAATTGGAAAGATTAATCAGAGTTTTCTTTATCGGGAGCAGTAAGAACAACTCCTTGTTTCATGGCTGCTTTCTTCGATGTTAGAGAGTCTTTTGCTTCGTATGGTTGGCTGTGAAACCTCATCTCAGATTTGGAAAACTCTTGAGACTCGCTTTGCATCACAAACAAAAAGCAAAGGTATCACAATTCAAAACTCAACTTCAGAACACAAGAAAAGCTGATTCTTCAATTACTGATTATCTGCTTAAAATCAAGAGTAATGTTGATTTGTTAGCATTTGTTGGGCATATTATTTCCTCTTCTGACACTATAGCAATGGTGGTAAGAGGGGTCAAGGAAGAAAACAAGGAGGTCGTAGAAATTCTTGGAATCAAAATAAGCCACAATGTTAGTTATGTGGCAAGTTTAGTCATGTTGTTTCGCAATATTGGCACAGATTTGATGAGAATTTTATTAGAGTGAATCTTGGCATACCAAGTCAAGGGCCTACAACTATGGTTGCTACTCCCCAAACCCTTTGTGACACAAGCTGGTATCCTAACTCGGGTGCTACAAATCATCTCACACCAGACCAACAAATCTTATGATTAAGGCAGATTATCTAGGCCATGATCAAATTCAAGTAGGAAATGGTGCAAGTATGTCAATTCATCATGTTGGTAATTCTACTTTTTCTTCACCTTTCACTTCTAAATTGCTTTCTTTAAGCCAATTACTTCATGTTCCACCAATAACTAAGAATCTCATTAGTGTCTCCAAATTTGCTCGAGATAATCACGTCTTTTTTGAATTCTTTCTTGATTTCTGCTTTGTGAAAGATCGGGATTCCAAGTTTGTGCTACTAGAAGAGAGACTTAAGAATGGGTTATATGCTTTTAACTCAAATCTACTCCGTTCCAGATTTGTTCCACAAATTCAAGTCTAAGGTACTGCTATCCTCTCCACTTTAGTTACTGATAAATGTACTAATCATCAGTCTGTAGTTCATCATTCTACCTTAGCCTCTGTATCAAAATATACTCTTTGGCACAATAGACTTGGCCATTCCTCTTGTCAAGTTGTTAATTCTGTTCTACATCATTGTAATATTCCACATATCAATAAAACTAATTTTGATTTCTGTCAGCTTGTTGTCTTGGAAAAATACATAAATTTCCTTTCCCACTCTCTGGAACTCAGTATTCACAATCCTTACAACTAATACATTCTGATTTGTGGGGGGCCTTCTCCAACTCCTTCTTCTAATGGCAACAGATACTATATATCATTCATTAATACTTTTTATAGATACACTTGGATTTATCTGCTTAAACACAAGTTTGATGCATTTCAAACTTTTCTTAATTCAAAACGTAAGTTGAGTTGCAAGTTGGATGTCAGGTTAAAGCTATTAAGTCAGATTGGGGTGGTGAATATCATGTGTTTTCCGATTTTCTACAATCAAATGGAATTGCTCATAGAGTGTCCTGTCCAAGTGCTTATCAACAAAATGGACTTGTTGAAATAAAATATAGACATATAGTAGACAACGGTCTAGCATTACTTGCCCATGCATCCATGCCCCTCAAGTTTTGGGATGAAGCTTTTAGAACCATTGTTTTTCTCATTAACTGATTACCAACTGTTGTCTTGGATGGCAAAACTCCACTTGAAGTTCTCTTTAAAATTCAGCCTAACTACCCAATTCTCAGAGTATTTGGATGTGCTTGTTATCCAAACATTAAACCTTTCAATAACTTCAATTTCGATCTACTCCATGTACATTTCTTGGCTGTAGTCTTAATCACAAAGGTTACAAGTGTTTAAGCTATACTGGGCATATCTTTCTTTCATGAGATGTTATTTTCAATGAATTCTCCTTTCCTTTTGCCATGCTCAATTCTCAATTCTCAAATCCATCAGCTGATTCTTCCTCTTCTCATTTTTCTCAGACTCCAATTCCTACTGTACCACCTACTTCAGCCTCATTACAATCTGTTTGTTCTAATTCTTCTCATTTTCTTACTTCATCAGTTGACACTATGGAATTACCTCATTCTGAATCAGATTTGCCTGTTTCAAATCCCATTTCACTTGATCATCCTGTTTCTACTGATCAATTACCCTTGTAGGTGTCTACTTGGTTTTGTCATCTTATGCAAATCATATCTAAATTAGGAATTTTTAAGCCAAAAGAGTTGCTTACCTCTAGTGAACCTCATGCTACTGAAGATGCTCTACAACAAGAAAATTGGAAAGCAACCATGACAAATGAAATTTTGGCTCTCATGACAAAAGGTAGATGGTCCTTAGTCCCCTTGCCTGCTGGCAGAACAACCATTGGCTACAAATGGATATTCAAAGTCAAAACAAAATCCTGATGGTACAATTCAAAAATACAAAGCACTTTTTGTTGCAAAAGGATTTCATCAATTGGTTGGTTTTGATTTCAATGAGACCTTTAGTCCTGTTGTGAAACCTACTACCATTAGAACAATTCTTACTATAGCAGTTACATATGGTTGGTGTATAAGGCAGTTGGATGTGAACAATGCTTTTCTAAATGGTATATCACAAGAAGAGGTATACATGGAGCAACCTCCTGGTTTTGTTGATCCTAAAGCTTCTACTATGGTGTGCAAACTCCACAAGGCATTGTATGGATTGAAACAAGTACCACGTGCTTTGTTTGATAAGCTTCACATAGTATTAATCCAACTTGGTTTTGTGTTAGCTAAATCAAACCAATCTCTTTTTACTAGAATAGCTTCTCATCACTCCACTTTTCTACTTGTGTATGTTGACGATATCCTATTGACAGGAAACAATGCTAATTTGATCAATGATTTGGTCTTCAAGCTCAACAGTGCCTTTGCCTTAAAAGATTTAGGAGACATAAACTAGTTCCTGGGTATTCAAGTTAATTACACAACTGAAGGCCTTCATCTATCACAAACCAAATATATAACTGATCTATTAAGTGAAGCTAAAATGCGGGAAGCCAAAGCTATTAGTACACCAATGGTTCATGGTCAGAAGTTTTCAACATATGATAGCAATACAACGCATGATGTTCAACTCTATAGGAGCATCATTGGAGCATTACAATGTGCCACTATAACAAGACCTGAGATTACTTACAACGCGAATAAGGTTTGTCAATTCATGCAAAACCCGTTAGAAGCACATTGGAAAGCTGTCAAATGTATTATGAGGTACCTTGTTGGCACTTTGGATTATGGTTTATACCTCAGGAAGTCCAACAATCTTAATCTAGTCGGTTTTTGTGATGCTGATTGGGTTAGATCTAGATGATCAACAGTCCACATCTGGTTTCTGCACATATCTTGGTTCCAATCTTATATCGTGGCATTCAAAGAAGCAGCATACTGTCTCTAAGTCCAATACAAAAGTTGAGTATAAAAGCTTAGCAAATTTTACAGTTGAGATAACTTGGTTGCAATCTCTTTTAGGAGAGTTACAAGTGACAAATTCAAAGCAGCCTATAGTATGGTGTGACAATCTAAGTACTGTGTTGCATTTTGCAAGTCCAATTCTACATGCTTAAACAAAACATATTGAATTGGATCTATATTTTGTGAGGGAGAAAGTGTTACAAAAAAGCTTGAAGTCAGACACATTCCATAACTAGATCACACAACTGATATTCTAACCAAGGCCATTCCTAGTTTTCAATTTCTAGAATTAAGAGACAAATTGAGTTTGAGGGGAAATGCCAAGAATGAGTTGGATCGAATTTGAGGGGAAATGTCAAGAATTAGTTGGATAGTGGTTAGAATTGTTAGTTTGATAGAATTTCAAGAATTCTGTTTATAATAGTTTCCAATATAAATACATGTAGAGATCTTCCAGAAAAGGAATAACAAAAATCATTCTCATTTTCTTAACACATATGTTAATGGATCATGGTAGGAAGGAGTGGGAAGGTGTTATGTCAGAGGATCAAGGAGCATACCACAATGATTTTGAAAAGGAGTAAGCACTTATTTATAGGCTCTATTAAAGGATTCAAGAGCATTGATAAAGGATTTCTGTAGAGAGTTCCAACCATTTATTTCTCTATGGTTCTAAATTGTTCCCGCACATGCAAAAAGGTTTCTTGGCTTTTGCTGAGGGTTCAATTGTTTTTCTATGCCTCTAAAGTGTTCACCAACCTTCCAGATTATTTAGTACGATGAGCCAAATTCTATCTCTTAAAAAAATATTAATAATAATTTTAAATAGGAAAGTAGATCACCGTTTGTGAAAATAAGGAAATTTTCAAGCAAAATTGTAAAAAAAAAATTAAATAATTGAACATAGATTTTTTTTTGGAAATATAAGATTTTTCCATGATGGACCAAAGGGAGTGTGCATTTTTTCGAAATGAATATATATTCAAATGAAATTAATAAAATAACCTTAAAACTAAAAATTCATTAAATATTAAATTATACTAAGATAAAAAATGAAATTAAAAATTTGCTCCTTAACTGTTTTCTACACTTTGAAAGTAAGGTTGTCAATTTTTTCCTAGAAAATAATTTTTTGTAAACTTATTCTAAATGTTTTGAATATATTTGATTTAATTGTTTTCACTTGTTTGTTTGAAATATGAAGAATAATTTAGAATAAAATATTATAATTAAAAATTTAATTTTTAATCAACATTTGGAAAGCACGTAAAACAAAACATTCCAAGTTTGTTTTTGAAAAACATTAGTTGTTTTCGAAAATATTTTCAAGTAGGCCCTAATTTTCATTTACACCAACTATCTTTATACTATAAATGTCGGGATGACATTTTCTTGTAACCTTTTTTTACCTTTTTTTCCTTTTTTTTTTTTTTTAAATATTTACCAAATTGTCATTAATTCAAAACAATCCATGAAGTATTGTTCACTCATTTGTAATTTCACCCCAACTCCATTCTTTTTGCCCACTCCTTTGTTGTGATGTGTGGCAAGCCGGATTCTTGTCATTACACCATCTATCCGAGCTTGATTTCTCATGTCAACTCTTGTACATCCTTAATTTCACTTCATTTATGGTTAACAAATAAACTTCATTTGCTCTCACACCATCTTCATTTTCATTGTGTTCTCTTCTTCTTCTCCCTCGGAAGGTTTTTTTTTTCTTCCTTCTCATTTTGTTGATATACCATAAATGTTAATGATATTATATGCTTATTAGGGAAATGTGGCTTATTATGAATCTAAGATGAAAGAACCATTAGATATCTAAATGTTAAAAAATACTACAAATTAAGATCAGAAGGGTTTTCAAATTAAGATCGTCACTTGTTCACAAACATACTGCTCTTCGACAATGAAGCACTGAAACACTGACCTGGACAACAACATCTGAAGAGTCTATCACTTTGTGGAGCTCACCCCAATTACGTTTGCTTTGACCCTTCTCAAACATTGTATGGCGGACAAGGTCCCCGAATCCATCTCCTTCACTTCCTTCTGTATGCACACTACCAGCATCCTTCTGCTCAAATGCATCTACAGGATCAAGAAAAGAAAAATATTAAGTATATAGCAATTTTGAGTTCACAAAATGAAACGATCAGGTCAATTTCCAAAACTTACAAAATGGCTTCTCTGATTGTACATTAAACAAGGAACAACAAGCATCGACATCTTTAATTTACAGTCCTCTACATGCAAAATCTTTCAAAAGACAGATTGAACACACCCTTGAGGTGCACAACAGGCAAAAATTACAATTTTTTATCCTGACCAAAAGGAATACAGTAATTTCATTTACCCTGAGCACCATCAGCTTTCTTCACTAAAGACTCATAACCCATCGCCATAAGCTTTGGTCACTCTCTTTTTCTTTGGTCCAAATGCATCCTCAAACGGCTCTGTGTCGAGCAGATGAACTCGAGCTTGCTTTATAGGAAAAAAGGGGATTCAAATTAGCAAATGACCCCACACACACAAAAAGCTGTTCCATCAAAGGACTTTGACCATTTGGAATTATCAATAAATACTTACATATAATAAGTAGCAGATTCAACTACATGCACACACTGATTGAAAAATAATTTTCGGCCACCCCTTAACTCCCAAAAGTTCCCCTGTCGAGAGCTCTTTTGACATAAATCATGTATTTATGTGGGGTTATTATCTGTAGGAAATCAACCACGTGGAAGTTGAAATGTCAAAGAGTTTTGAGGGGAAAGTAGAGCAGAGAGCAGGTCGAAGAGAGTGACAATGGACCTTTGGCAGGATCTATTTTGCACCCTACTCCAAAACACAAACAAGCATATTAGCACCAGGGCGCTGAATCAAGAGTGACACTTTCGAGAGGGTATAGGTCATTTAGCCACAAGTATTTTAAGGAAGTATGCACTCCTCTTTATAAAAACAGTGAAACAATTAAAATGAGAATTTAAATTATCATTACAAACTTAAAAGATAATTCAAAACTTCAACTTAAATAAAAATTTAATTACTTGACTTAATTCATAACTTCATTTTGATTTTATGTTCAAATTCAATGTTGAAATTGGTCTCAATAAATTATAAAGAAAAATGTTAAGGTTTGTGGGAAACCTTTAGCATTCATTTTTGAAGTCTCCTCCAACACAACTACTCTATCCTTTATCCTATTTGAGAAAACGCTTTATGATCCATCAATATTATGTTTATTAATCTCAATTATTGATTCTGGTTTGTTTATAACATGTATGGAGAGAAGTTTGAGTATGATAAGAGATTATTCGAAAGTGTTTTTCTAATATTGAATTTAGAATTGAGTTGGAGGACAGTTAAGGTGTGTTTGGAACTTTCCCACATATAAGTCTTTTTTTATTTTTAATAACAAATTTGAACTATTTTAAATTGAGTGTGTTTGGAGAAAATAAATTATTATTTTTTTCTTCTTATCCTAACTCATCTTTCATTTCTTCAATGAAATAAATTATTATTTTTAAATTAAATGAAACTTTTAACTTTTTATAACTATAATAATGATTTCATTTTGAGATATTTAAATCTTTTAAAATTTTGTATTTAATTAAATATTAGTGAATTAATAATAACACTTATTATATTATAGATAATTATTGAATAAAAAGTTTCATTGCTCATTTACATTATTTATTTAAATAAATTTAAATTTTATTAAGAACATTACTACACCGTTTTAAAATATTAAGATTTTGATATAAAATTTACCAAATGAAAATTTTTCTTGGATATTTATTTTTCATTATTTATTTTTCTTGGATATGAAATTATTTAATTTAATCTAGATTCTATTTTCTATCTTGAGAAACAAAAAATAATTATAAGTTTTACAAAATATATAATGGTTTTTAAAAATCGAGTTAAAAAATAATTTTTAACAACATAATATAAGTAAATGATTTTTTCACAATAATTTTTAAATTTATGGAAATTTTTTATTTCTTAAAATAAAGTGTATGGAACTGATCATTGATTTTTTATTTACTTTTCACTTTTTTCAATATTTAATCTTTTCCATATTCATAATAAACTTAAATGGGAATTTGATCTTTTCATTTGGTTAGGGTTAATAGAAAAATCGGCATCACAAACTTAAAAGGTAATGAAAAATTTAATTTTTTCATTTATCTCTAATTTCTATTCAATCAACTATTTTAATAGGGATTTAATTTAAGATTTTAATTATTTGACTTAACGGAAATTTGTATGTTCATAACTTCATTTTGATTTTATATTCAAATTCAATCTTAAAATTGCTCTCAGTAAATTAAAAAAAAAAAGGTTAAGGTTTTAGGAGTCTCCTCCAGCACAACTACTCTATCATCCCATCCAACACAACTATTCCATCCTTCATCCTATTTGAGAAAGCCCTTCATGATCCATCAATATTATGTTTATTAATCTCAACTATTGATTCTAGTTTATTTATAATATGTACGGAGAGAAGTCTGATTATGATAAGAGATTTTCTCATAGTGTTTTTCCAATATTGGATTTAGAATTGGGATGAAGGACACTTAAAGTGTGTTTGGAGCTTTCCCACATATAAGTTTTTTTTTTTTTTAATAACAAATTTGAACTATTTTAAATGGAGTGTGTTTTGAGAAAATGAATTATTATTTTTTTCTTCTTATCCTAACCTATCTTTCATTTCTTCAATGAAATAAATTAATTTTTTTAAAATTAAATGAAACTTTTTACTTTTTATAAATGTAATAATGATTTTATTTTGAGATATTTAAATCTTTTAAAATTTTATATTTAATTAAGTAATAGTGAATTAATAATAACACTTATTATATTATAAATAGTTATTGAATAAAAAGTTTCATGGCTCATTTACATTATTTATTTATACAAATTTAAATTTTATTAAGAACATTACTACATTGTTTTAAAAATATTAAGATTTTGATATAAAATTTACTAAATGAAAATTTTTTTATTGAAATTTTAATTCTTTTCATTTTTTATAATACTGTTAGAACAAAACTTATTTTTTCTTTATATTTTTTTTTGGTTTGATTGAATAATTTGATATATTATATATTTTTCTTGGATATGAAATTATTTAATTTAATCTAGATTTTATTTTCTATCTTGAGAAACAAAAAATAATTATAAGTTTTTCAAAATATATAATGGTTTTTAAAAAGTGAATTAAAAATATAATTGTTAAAAATATTTTTTAACAACATAATTGTGGACCTTGCATTTCGGGTCATGCGCTTTCCACTCGATGGCGAGCTCGATGTTTATTTGATTTGAAAAATGATTTATTATTGATTATTTAAAAATGACTTGGAGTCGCCACTTATTTTTGTTTTATTTTAAAAGGGTAAACAAAATAAGAAAGAAAACCTTAAGTATGACTTCTTATTTTGGAAAAAGTGATTTACGAAAAACCGGATCGGGTTCGGGGGTCAGGTTACTTATCGGGAAGGCACGGTAAATACCGTAGCACCCCTCTAAGTCCCTAAAGTCGGGTCTCTACTAATGAGATGAAGCAACTATGACAATAGATGAGTGAATCAATGAATAGTCAGAATAAATCATGCACACATGAGAATCAGAACACTCAATAAAGAAGCGACCGAAGTGAAAACGGAGCATACCTTGGTGTCAAGCGATCAATGCGTTGACCGATTCTTCTCCTACTCCTCTCCTCAGCAAAAATAGCCTCCTTGTTCTCCAGAAAACCACTCCAGAAAAGTCCAGAAAAGTCTCTCTGTATCCCCTCAAGTCACTCTTCGTTCTTTTCCTTACTTCCAGAAAAGATACAATGCTTCAGAAAAACTCTCTCAAAAGCTCTCCGGAATCTCACCTCTCCCAAAGTTCTTTGCTACTACTCACAATGTTGTCCCTCTTCCCTCCAGAAACATCCTCTGTTTTTCTTGGCTTCCTTCCCAAGAATTCTCTCTCAAAATATCTCCTAACTACCTCCAAAAGCCACCCCCTCTCTCTAGTTAGAAACCTCTCTGATAATAGATACTTTCTCCCTTCTCTTCCATATTTGCCTTTCCAACCACATCTGCAGAAACAGCTACCTCTCCTGCACCACTACCCTGCAACCTCTCTTTTTCTCTCTCACACGCTCCTGCTAACGGCCTGCAGGACCACCTTCCAGAATGTTCCTCCACATGTCACCCTTGTATTTGTCTCCCAAAAAGCAAGACTGATTTTCTTATGACCACTAAGGATGTGACACGTGGCTCGCTGGGGTAGTGATACTGGCTAAAAAAAGTGATATGTAGAAACAACAAGGAAAAAGTGACCCATGCCTAAATGGGGGTTTACAATAATATAAGTCAGTGATTTTTTCTTAAGAAATTTTAAATTTATGGAAAATTTTTTATTTTTTAAAAGAAAGTGTATTTAACCGATCATTGATTTTTTTATTTACTTTTCACTTTTTTCCTTATTTTATTCACTTTTCACTTTTCTAATTCCAAAAATGTCTTAAACTTATAAATTTCCTTCTCTTTAAAACCATACTATTAATATAATCAATATTATAAAAATTTATCATTAAAAGTTTGAAAACTTTTCAAAATTCTCATCTATTATAAATTTTATTCTCTTTAAACTTTCTTAATATTGATTAATGATATAGGCTTGTGATGAAAATTTTAAGAATGGTTTCCGTTATGTCAAGTACATTAAAACCCTAATTAAATAAAAAGATTAAATTCTAATATTAAAATTTGAATCACGCTTTAGATTTGTGATGATAATTTCAGAAATGTTATTTTAAGTAATTAAAATTTTAATTAAATGAAAAGATTAAATTGATTATGAGTATTGATAAGGGTATTTTTGGAAATAAAAAATGAAAAACATTTCATAGTTTTATAGGTAGTATGGATATACACCAAATCATAGATGACGGTAGTACAAGAATCATAAAAACAAGATCAGAAATTCAAAAATTACTTCAACAAACCAAAAGTCTTGGGTCCGAACAAGGCCTTAAGTTTGGGTCCCACTTCAGAGTGGGCATCCCCATGGTTTACTCAGTGGTCGTCAGTCAAAAACACATTAAAATTTGCTCACCCCCGTTCTTTCCAGAGAGGCTTGAGAGACAAACATGTAGATTTCATCTGGGACCCACCTCTCCCAAATGAAGGGCACAGATTCTTTGACTCTTCTAGATTCCACCCCCTTCTCTGTTGACTCCTCCTTTACCGTCACGGTAACTTTAAACCACAGTAAAAAAAAAGGAGTAGGAGAAACCCAGATGGCGCGTGGAGATCACAGTCCACTTACTTAGACTGAAACGCTCCACGCTCTTCGGAGGCGGATGCCGTGGGAATGGGAGAAGAAAAAGCGAGTAACTGAAGAAGAAACGGTTTGACTTTTTTTCTCTGACGGAAACGCTCTCTCAGCCAGTTGTCCCACGCCACGTGTAGTGAAACAGCCGACTGATTAAGTGGCGATGATCGGTTTCTGTCACCCGGAGTTAAAGTTGGCATTCACCACGTACGGTCAATATTAATTACCGCGTTTATGTGGAGAGAGAAATGGAGTGAACATTTTGTAGAGAGAGAGAGTGTCAGTGGTGTTTTTAGAGAGAGAAAGTGAGGGCTGAAGTGAAGGAAGAAAAAAAAGTCAAACTCAAGCAAAGCAAGACAAAGAGAAGAGAAGAGATACCTGTATCTATCCACAGAGAGGGACTCTCCGTTTCCAAAACCACCGACAGTGGGTATTTACTCTTTATTTCTTACTCACTTCTTTCTTTGCTCCTTCCAAATTTTCAATTCAAATTCTCATTTAATTTTCCTTAAGCTCTTCTTTTTCTGGGTCCTTTAATTTCCATTTTTGGAACTCAAAGTGCCTTGAATTTTTATTTTCTTTGCCTTGAAGGGCCCAACCACTACTTTGGTATGGAGAATTTTCCTGGTCTTTTTGTTTTAGCTGCTTTTTGTTTTGTGTGTGATCTGAAGTGTTGAAAGTTCTTCCGAGTGAAATTTTTGTGGGTTTTTGTCACTGGTTTGATGGTGTTTTGTTGGACTGCATGTCTGGATTTGCTGATGGGTTTTGCTCACTTTTTGCATCTGTGTTTGCTATTATCTCATAGGTGGTGCTTGATTGTTTTCTAAGTGGTGTTTTTAATTTCATCTTTCTCTGATCTTTCATAATTTTTTTTTAACTGTTTCTGTGATGGCAAACTTGAGGTCCGCCTGAACAGAACCTAACCCTAGTTGATAATTGTGGACGTTTTGCCATCTTTTTTGGGTTGAAAATATACATTTCATACATAGCAAAGGAGAGGGAAAATGTACGGAGACTGCCAAGTTCTGACATCAATGGGAGGCAACGGAGTCTCTTCAGATTCCCTCTTTTCTTCGCCGATCCGAAACCCTAACTTCAACTTCATGTCATCCATGGGTGGCCCTTTCCATGCCTTCTCATCCATCATTCCCGTAAGTTTCTCCTATACATATCTCGTTTGCCTTAAAAAAATTTCCTCATTAATTTGTACTGAAGATATGAACTAAGCAAATGTGGTTTGTGTTCTGTACTTCAGAAGGAAGAGAGTGGGCTTTTGAGAGGGAAAGATGAGATGGAGAGTGGGTCTGGAAGTGAGCATATCGAAGGAGTGTCAGGCAACGAGCAAGAGAACGAACAACAACCCAAGAAAAAACGCTACCACAGACACACTGCTCGCCAGATCCAAGAAATGGAAGCGTATGCTACTATTTCTCTCTCTCTCTCTTCAAAAACATGGTTCTTATACTTCAATCACAACCCCATTACGCATAAATGTTGGGAAAATCACCTAAACTCACACTCTAGTTGCACCACCTTCACTCATTTTTTGCAGTTTATTCAAGGAATGCCCACACCCAGATGACAAGCAGAGGATGAAACTCAGCCAAGAACTTGGCCTCAAACCACGCCAAGTCAAGTTTTGGTTCCAAAACCGGCGAACCCAGATGAAGGTGCGCATGTTAGCATCTCGTCATTTAATGATACCCACCTCTCCTTCTATCCCACTCCATTCCTTTCGCTTTCATGGTAACCCTAAAATTAGCCAGCGATCAAGCTTGCACGATTCCCGAGAAAAGATAGAAAGCGTTTTGTTTATTTATTTACTATCGTTTGTGCCTGCTCGGAGGGAAAAGGGCCTTTTTTTTCTTACTAACATTAACGTTTTAAGCCCTAAGAGGCTAATACCGTGTGGTATGGGTTCGCCATCATCACTCTCTCTTTCTTTCTCTCACTGTTGCAGAATCTTCATTAAGTTTGGTTCACTCATACAGTCTGTAACCCATAAATATATATACAGTTGTGGGTATTTAACCCTACCTGCACCTGTGGTTGTCAGAAGGAGCAAAAGCTTAAATACCAGACTGTTTAGGGTTAAAGTGTTCGGAGTTCAATAATAACACGATGACGATGAATGTGCTCAGAGTGTGTGTAAGGTATAAGATGTAAGATGGGGTTAATTCATTTTGTCGTTTGTTTGTTTGATAGGCCCAACAAGACCGTTCTGATAATGTGATACTAAGAGCTGAGAATGAGAACTTGAAGAATGAGAATTACCGGCTGCAAGCGGCCCTCCGAAGTGTTATCTGTCCTAACTGTGGTGGTCCAGCAATGCTGGGGGAGATCGCCTTTGATGAACAACAACTTCGCATCGAAAATGCTCGGCTTAAAGAAGAGGTATAAGTGGTTGTTGGTGGTTTAAAATAAATACCATTTGACATATAATTGGTACTGTATGCCTTCTTTTGCTGGTGAAGGCATATATCTATTACTTAAAAAACATACACCAGAATATGGATTAATAAACCTGAACTATGTAAAACATCAGTAAGTTTTCTTCCTCCCCTCCTGCGATCCCTCCCCCTCCCCCACTTCTTTATTTTTTTCTACTCTGGGTTATAAAAAAATGATAGTATTCAATGAAACAAAATGGGATGATTTCTTCTACTGTTGAATCCAACTGCTGCTTACTGCTTATTATTGAAAGTCTGAATTTCCGTTTGAAGGTTTACAAATAAGAAAGGAAGTTCACGCCAAGCATTGTGAAGTGGTTTTTCTTTTAGGCCAGGAAGCACCATGAAGTTTGAAATACTTATTGTTTGTGAAATAAAATTGATGATTTTTTTTCTTACCACCATGACCTAATTTTTACTCATACAATTTGTGTTAACGATGTTGAATGTTCTGCAGTTGGATCGTGTTTGTTGCCTTGCTTCACGCTATGGTGGCCGGGCGATCCAAGCAATAGGACCGCCCCCTCCACTGCTTGCGCCTTCCTTGGATCTGGATATGAGTATCTATGCCAGGAATTTCCCAGATCCTATGGCTAATTGCACCGACATGATTCCAGTGCCTTTAATGCCAGAAAGCTCTCACTTTCCAGAAGGCGGTCTCGTATTAGAGGAGGAAAAGTCTCTTGCGCTTGAACTTGCCATATCATCTGTTGATGAACTTGTGAAGATGTGCCAACTTGGGGAGCCTCTTTGGATCCGAAGCAATGAAAATGGGAAGGAAGTAATTAATGTTGAAGAGTATGGAAGAATGTTCCCATGGCCGATGAACCTCAAGCAGCACCCAGGTGAATTCAGGACAGAAGCTACCCGTGACAGCGCCGTAGTTATAATGAATAGCATCAATTTGGTAGATGCCTTCTTAGATGCTGTAAGTGGCTATCATCTATAAATTTGTTTACAGTGTGAATGTTGAAGCATCCTCAATTAGAGTGAAACTAACTGGTAATAGGCCCATAATTTCCTACAATTCGTATCCATCATCAGCACTTACTAGGATTAATTTCATGGGTGTTTTGGGGGGTTATTGTGATATTTTGTGATTATGTTAAGCATGATTTTCTGCTTTAAAGCACTTGCGCTTGACTAGATGTTTCTATTGCTCATTACTTCTTCAGATGAAATGGATGGAGCTGTTTCCTTCCATTATTTCTAGAGCAAAAACTGTTCAAGTTCTTTCAGGCGTTTCTGGTCATGCAAATGGTTCCCTTCATCTGGTAAGTAATTCAACACCCGAAATTGAATCTCAGAAAATTTGCTAACGCTACCATTAGAAAGCTGTTTAGCTTTTTGTAAGTTGATGGGTATACATCGAGTTTTGTATGTCACTCACGGCTTAATTTGCTACTTTTTGTTTCTTCAGATGTATGCAGAATTGCAAGTTCTCTCACCTTTGGTTCCAACGCGTGAGACACATTTCCTTCGTTACTGCCAACAAAATGTCGATGAGGGAACTTGGGCAATTGTTGATTTTCCCATTGATAGCTTCAATGACAATCTCCAACCTTCCGTGCCTAGATACAGGAGACGACCCTCTGGCTGCATTATTCAAGATATGCCGAATGGATACTCGAGGGTGTGTTCTACTGTCCCATTCTGTATACTTAGATCAGTATGAAGACATTCAATTTTGTTGGTTTTAATCTTCTTCGTTTTCTTCCGTTAAAACAAACACCATCAATGCTAAATTGAGGGCTGCAGAACAGATAGAACAATAACTACTCAAATCCTTTCTCATGGTGGGCGTTTTTTTTTTTCTCAATACAGGTAACATGGGTAGAACATGCTGACGTAGAGGAAAAACCTGTCCATCATATATTTCATCACTTTGTCAACAGCGGGATGGCATTTGGAGCTACACGCTGGCTTGCAGTCTTACAGCGACAATGCGAGAGGGTTGCAAGCCTCATGGCCAGAAATATATCAGACCTAGGAGGTTCTTGTGTTCCTTCTTTCTCCTCGGCATTGCATTACAAATTTGTACATGTTTTTCTGCATGTAGAGCTATTTATAGACCTGTTTATATGCTCTATAGTAAATGCCCAATTTCATTTTCTAAACTTTTCTGTATCTATATATACATAGATATGCATACATAGTTATCAATTGATCTTCTGTTAATGCAGGCCTAAATGAAGTCTGAATTTTGTATAATGGTAAAATGTAATACGCATGTACATGCGACAAACTGTCACAGTAGAGATTAGGCAATTGATTAGGCAATTGCTACCATAATCATGTAATCTCATCTGATAACTTGGAAAAAAATCTGTGTTCACAATTTTTCATGCTTTACATATACACAGAGAGGCATGTCTAATTTTATTTCTCTTTCATATATGTTTATATGCATTCATGCTCACATTCTTATATGTGACATTTCCCACTCTGGAATTTACAGTGATACCTTCTCCTGAAGCTCGGAAGAACCTGATGAATTTAGCACAAAGAATGATAAGAACATTCTCGGTTAACATCAGCACTTCCAGTGGTCAGTCTTGGACGGCTCTTTCTGATTCCTCTGATGACACTGTTAGGATAACCACAAGGAAAATCACTGAGCCTGGGCAACCCAATGGGGTTATCCTAAGTGCTGTATCCACTACTTGGCTGCCACATCCTCACTACCATGTTTTTGATCTCTTGAGAGATGAACGTAGGAGAGCTCAGGTTTGATTCAGACATAATTCTTTCAAATCTTCAAGACAAATCCTAAAACCCATACTCAAGACTAAAAATGATAACTTCTTGTATTTTGCAGCTTGATGTTCTTTCCAATGGGAATTCCTTACATGAAGTGGCACACATTGCCAATGGCTCTCATCCAGGAAACTGCATTTCTCTTCTTCGCATCAATGTAAGTCTTTTCTACTATACAAATAGTTCTATAATATTTTCCCTTATCATAATTCAGATCTACTGATCATTAACATAGGAAACCAACATAATCAGTGTATTCAAGAATGAAAATACTGTCTCTTTTATGCATCATATATATCTCATCTCCCAAATGATATCACTTGGAATCTAGATTAGTGAAGTCGATCAATCTCAACCTCATAATAGATTGAATAATTATGTTCAATAACAAAGGAAAAATATGAAAATGATCCATGGTATTCTGAAGGAATGATACACGTTGCAAAAATTTAAGCAAATGTTGTGATTACCGAATTATGTGGGAAATGATTTGGAAGTTGGGTGTATGGTTTGGGAGCCATATGCAATGACATCTTTTAGATGTTTTCTTATTACAAAAAGTTGCCATGTTAGCTTACAATTTTGGGATTTGAATCTGCCATCCATTTACTGGATTTATTAAGGAATAGTTATAACATATTGCAAAGAAAAAACTGACTACAATTGGGTTTAACTTTCATTATTGTACCACCAAACCTTCATGGAAAGTCGAGAAAAAATGGTTTCTTTATTTATTTTTTTAGTTTTCTTTTGTCCATCAGTTGATTTGGATAATCGCATTCCCACCAACGGTTATTGATGCTATAGATTTGAGTGTTCACATGTATATTAGTTGATAAAATTGAAAATAGTTAGAGTAGATGAAATAAGTGCTGAACCAATCTTCTTTAGGAGGTGCTCATCAATTTTCATCTAATTTAAAAGTGTGTAAATTAGAGACCCTTTTCATGCATGCAGGTGGCCAGCAATTCATCACAGAACGTAGAGCTCATGCTGCAAGAGAGCTGCACCGACCAGTCCGGCAGCCACGTGGTTTACACCACCATTGACGTGGATGCTATTCAGCTAGCCATGAGCGGTGAGGACCCCTCCTGCATTCCCCTGCTCCCAATGGGGTTTGCCATAGTCCCAGTGGTACCTAACAATGACTGCAACATCATGACCACCACCGACGACAACCCGATGCCGCCTTCAGGAGACGGAAATGGACACAACTCAGGCTGTCTGCTCACTGTAGGTCTACAAGTTCTGGCCAGCACAATCCCAACTGCAAAGCTCAACCTGTCGAGCGTCACGGCCATCAACAACCATTTATGCAACACAGTACATCAAATCAATGCTGCACTTAGCAGCATCTGCCCTGATAATAGCAGTAGCATGGTCGGCTCTTCCACAGAGCCAGCTGCTCCACCAAAGCAATAGACCTAGGTTTCCCCATCTTAATTACCCAAAATCTCCCTTTCTCTACCTTCTCCTACGATGGAAACAAACATCCCTGCCTCACACCAAACGTGAATCTTGGTTTTTTGCATAATGGTGTGAGAAGGGGCGAGGGGACCACTGGGTTCCTCTCTTCTTTTTGGGGTTTCTGAAATGGAAAAAAGGATGGGGGGAGATTTTGGATAATTAGTAGGAAACCAGGAGAGGAGTGAAAGGTGAAAAGTCAAATAAGCGAAGTGGGTGTTTTGGTAAATAAAGAAAGAGACAACGATGTAATGAAGGTAGTAGTTAGTTAGGTAGGTGAAAATGTCTTAAATGGAGAAACGGTAGGGACAGTGGTGGTGGAGGGAGTCAAGAGCGCACCAGATGGGATCCTTGCTTGCTGGTAAGGCTAAAATTGCGTAAATGGCGTTTTGAATGCGCTGGCCTCACCAGTCAGCAAGGGTGTTGGTTCGGGAATTGACTCCTGCTTTGTTGTTTCCTCTTCATTTTTTTTTTTTTATTTCAATTTGAATTTGAGTTGGTCTATTTCTAATTCCTATGCTACTGATAAATTGTTTTATTTTTGTTGACGTCCCCTCCTATCTCCCTGCATGCTATATCTTCAATTATCTACTTCATCTGATACCTCATACAACCCTCTCCTACCTCCCAATTGGTTGCCAATTTACTTTGGGACTATGGATTGGATTTAGTTGAGCCCCGTTGGATGTAATTGGCTTGAATTTATGTTTTAAGTAATATTATTTTCAAAATATTTTGCTTAAATAATGGTATTTAAAATTTTTTAATTAAATAAAAGTATTTTTTCATTGATTTTGAGGAAAAAATATGGTGTGTCTCTAAATACTTGGAAGATTTGAGTTTAACCTTGAGAAATGTGGATGATGGTAAAAGGCTATATCCAAACTCTCCAAGGTGATGAATAAGCTTTTCCAAAATAGGATATCGAGTTTTTTCTTTGGCCTCATTACATGTCTATACAATCATTCCTTTGTGTTTAAAAAATAAAAAATGGAAGGCTAAGTACCCAAGAACAAATAAATCAAGCTCGTCAAGATCTCCATCCCTTTCTCAAATTGGAATTATTATATAACAATAAATATGATGTTTCGGCATAAATATTTTCAAGGTAAAAAGTTTGATTTTTGTAGTAAAAACATGTTTATCATGAAAAAAATTTTGTCACGCAATTATCACAATAAATCCATGAATTAATTTTGTGCACGAATAAAATTTGTTTTCATTTTTCATTAAGAGTTGCTTTTAGCCATGAATAATATTTGTGGCCAAATATAAAATATTATAACAAAAACTATCTCTAACTCGAGACAAGTTTTGTGTCAAAAAGTTTTTTATTTTTATTTTTTATTTTATTTTTACTTTTGTGACAATATAGCCCATGATCTTTCACTTCATCACCATTTTTCGAAAAAACTTTCTTTCTTTTATATATGAACCAATTGATGTTTAAGGAATTATACTAAAATTTTAATGGAATAATTGTGTTTTGGACCATATAAGTTACTTAATTGATGAGAGGATACGAAATATGAAGAGACCAATATACCCTTCAAAACTATATTATACCATAATATTTGACAAACTTTTTTATCTTAATTTTTTTTAATAATTATTCTGAAAATTTATTACTTTTAGAAAACTAATTTTATAAAAAATATATTCTAAAAATATATCATTTAAAAAAAATAAATTTGATATATTTTTAGTTATTTTTTATATACACAATTTTAAAAATATATATTTTCCAAGATGTTTGATTATTAAATAATAATAATAATAATTTATTATTATTTTTTTTGGAAAAGAGTATTTTTTTTTCCAAATCACTAAATTATATTAAATTTTATTAAGATTTATAAAATGAATAAAATTTAAATTAATGTTTTTCTATATTTTTTTTTTCATATTGAGCAAATGTCATTTTTGGAAAAATAACAAATTCATATAATTTTTCTCAATTTTCACACTTTCTCTAGATTTTGGGCTTAAATGGTGTGAACTTTATATGGACCAAAGCTTAAATTTTGGGCTAAATTGGATCAAAAACACAATTATCTCAATTTTAATTAAGTTCAACATTATTTCTATATTTATATTTATTTCAAACTATGATTATTTTTCATACTCTTACAAATGAAGGGGCAATTGTGTTTTAGACCTATTTGGGTTCAAAAATTAAGTTTTTGTCCATATAAGTTCACTATTTAAGCCTAAAATTTAGAGAAAGTGTGAAAATTGAGAAGAAGGATATAAATTTTTTATCTTTCCAAAAATGATATTTATTGACTATGAAAAAAAAGAGAGTAAAAAAACATTAATTTAAATTTTATTTTTTTTGTAAACCTCAATAAAATTTAATTTAATTTAGTGATTTGGAAAAAAATACACCTTTTTCCAAAAAAGTATAAATAAATTATTATTATTATTATTATTTAAAAATCAAACATCTTGGAAAATATATATATTTAAAATTATGTATGTAAAAAATAACTAAAAATATGTCAAAATTATTTTTTTTAAATGATATATTTTTAGAATATATTTTTTTAAAAAAATTAGTTTTTTAAAAACAATAAATTTTCAGAATAATTATTAAAAAAAAATTAAGACAAAAAAGTTTGTCAAATATTATGGTAGAAAATATTCAAAATAGTTTTGAAGGGTATATTGGTCTCTTCATATTTTATATCATTTCCATCAATTACGCAACTTTTATGAGCCAAATCTTAATTTTTGGATTCAGCTGAGTCCAAAACACAATTGTCCCATAAATGAAGGAGTAAAAACTTTTTTAAAAAAAATTAAAGATTTCAAATAAACTTTATAAAATTACTAACACTTATTTGTATATATTCTTTTTTTAAAATAATTCAAAGAAATATTTTTTTTTAAATTTAAAAGAAAAATGAGATTTAAAATAATAAAAGCTTTAGAAAAAAATATAAGGAAAACGAAAATTGTTAGTAAATGAATCTCCAAGAAAATGTAATAGTTATGTAAATCAAAAGAAAAAAAATAAAAGCAAAAAAATTATTTATGTCTAGCATATATAAGAATCAATTCTTATTTTTTTATAAGTTTTTTTATCTTATTTTATTTATCCCAAAATTTCAAAGTAACATGTATGCTTCAAATTTTATAGATTTTTATTAAATTTTATAAATTTCATTTATATATTTGAAATTACAGTTATGAAACCCACATAAAAGAAGAAGATCAAATAGTTGGGTTTTTTTTTTTTTTTTTTTTTTTTTAAAAAAACTTTTATATCAACATTGAACTTTTACTATGTTTTAATAAATAATAAAACTATTTTTTTTATAAGTAGGGCTATTTTGTATAATATTTTAATAAAATTTTAAATATGTAAATATTAATTATTAAATAGTTTTATTTAATATTTAATTTATTATAGAAAAATTGGTGCATATATAATTAAAATAAAGGGTAATTTTCTACCATAAAGAACATTGTGGAAAAAAAAATTGAACAAAAATTGAAAATTCTAAGTCTTTTTTATAAATTTTTTATCAAAAAAATAATTTGGTAATAAAAAGTAAAGTTCATAGCCGAATGTTACACATTATGTAAGAATTATTCTTGTCATAATTTTAAAGATGAAAAGTAAATTTGTGGCAAAAGTGGAATTCATAGTAGAAAATATCATTATTGCACCATAGTTATTCTTGTTATATTTTTCGCTGCAAAAAGTAAATTCGTGGTTAAAAATGATATTTTGCAATTAATAATTTTGTGGCAAAAGTGGAGTTCACGGTAGAATGTTATATACTTTGTAAAAAAAATATTATATCCATATTTTAGTGATGAAAAAGTGAATTTGTAGGTAAAAATGATATTTTCTCATAAAATTTACTTTATAGCAAAAAGTGATATTTGTTGTATCATTGTAGAGTAATTTTTCTTTACATATGGTTTTAAGAATATTTTGGCATTGGAGAAGCTTAACTTCATTTTCCTTGCTTTTTTTTTGTTTTTTTTTTTAAATTTAGTTTTCTTTTCTACTTTTAACTTTTTAAAACTAATTTTCACCTTTTTTTAAAAGGCAGGAAAAAAACGTGAAACAATTAAAAAAGAAAAAAAGTATTTGTCTACTAAATTTATAAAGGTGATTGCATTACTTTTTTAGTTCCAAATTATTTTTTAGATCGAGAGGCTTGTTTACCTAATCCAATGTATTGAGTCTTAGTTAATTTGAAGCCTATTTGTTTGGTGAAAAATTCAAAAAATTATGGTTCTTTCTCATGAGAGAAACAACAAAGTCGTTATGGAATAATTTTGTCCATAAATTTTTAGCTTGAATTGATTAATTTGAGCTTTAAATTATTTTTTAAAATTATTAAATTTATTAATGAATCTAACACATTTATTTTGTTTTATTTGAAGTTTATTTATTTAGTAAAAAATTTAGAAAAATATAAATATGAATAAAGAAGATTGTAGCAAAGTTATTCAAAACGAGTTTTGGTCCATTACTTTTAAAATTAATTGGATTAGTTTTGAGTTTTATGTTTTTATAGTATTAATTATATTGACTTTGAGTTTCAAATTAAATTTAAAAAATTGTAAATCCTATGTATCAAGTGTTCTTGATTTGAAATCTATTTGTTTAATGAAAAATTTAGTGAAGTTAAAAAATAATTAATAAAAACATGTATAATTCAAAGAGATATTATATTTGAAATTTTTTGATATTGGTTGATTAAAAAAATCGTATTCCTAGTGGTTTGAAAGAACAATTGTCACCAGTGTTTTAAGATTTTTAAAAACAAATTCTTGTTTCTTAAAAGGAAAAATTTTCTTTAAATCACATCACCATACAAGTTTTCTTTTTAATCATTAAATATATCTATGTTAGAAATTGATGATTTTGTTTTATCTCTTAAGTGCAACTTCCTATCTCTACATTAGAAATGGATGGTTTTCTTTTATCTCCTAGGTGTAACTTCCTGTCTCATTTATTTTTATTTGAAGATGAAATTTTTATTTTTATTTGAAGATGAAATAGTTGAAGAAAGCTCAAATATTAAAAAAAAAGAAGTATATTTACAAGTCTTAGGAACCTAAAAGATATTAATTGAAAATGTCTTTAAAATTAATTTTAAAAAATTAGTTCTCAATTATTTTATTTTCAGAACAAAATAAAATTTTATTTGAGAACTCAAATATGGAAAAAAAAAATCTTACTAAAACTATAATAGACTTATAATGTAAAGGTTTCCAAAAACAACTTTTGAATAGCCAAAAACATAATTTGTATGATTTTTTTCCTTTGCAAAGAAAAAATTCTAAAAAAAATAGAGAAAATAAGAGAAGAACCATAACAAAGAAAAAGAGAATAGGGTGAAGAAGCTCAGTTCACTACTGAGCAGAACAGTAACATTTTATTTTATATGTAGGGTTGGACACGTGGCAACATTAGGATAAATCTCACCTCATATAGAAAAAGATAAACAAAGAACTAATAAGAAATTATGTATATATATATATTGAAGGGTTAATTATCTGATCCCACATCCTCCCTTAAGCTTACAAGTTGTGGTAAGATTGTGAGTTTGCAATAAATATTAGAGAACCAAGTAGTTGGAAGATCTTTGGTAAGAGCATCAACTAGTTGATCTTCAAAAGGTGTATAGCGAATGAGAAGAGAGTTTTGCATAACTCAGTCATAAATGATAACTCAGTCATAAATGGAATGTTAGTCAATCTCTATATGCTTGGTTCTAATGTGCATAATAGGATTGATATCTAAATAAGTAGCACTCATATTGTAACAAAGAAGAAGGTGAGGTGAAGGAAGACAAATATGAAGTTCACAAAGAATGGACTCAAGCTAAGTAACCTCAACAACAGCATTGGCATGTCCCCGGTAATCCGATTTAATACTGGATTTGGATACCACCTTTTGCTTAGAGGAAGATTAGAAAATTAAGTTGGGGCCAAGAAAGGCATAGTAACCACTACTGCTTCTTCTATCATTAGGGCAACTTGCCTAATCAACATTTATATTATAAGAAAGAGTTGGGGAAACTTGAAAAAAGATTCCATAAGAACAAGTAGCCTTAATGTAGGGACCACCCCCAAACGCCCACGTGACAACCCCACACATCACCCCTCCATGGGACACGTGGCACACCAACTCTCTATCCGGATTCCTTTAGGGGGGTTTATGGCACTCTCAAACCCACTATCCGGACGATCCCCTCTCTTGTCCGGATATGTTGTCCGGACCTAGCGCTAGCAACTTAACTAGAACCCTTGGCCGTGAAACGCGGGCCATCTGGTCTACACTGCTAGAAGCACTTTCGATGGGACTATACTGAGTCACTTTAGACAACCTGGCATAGCCCGCATTCCGCCGCCTACAGAGTGAAAAGACAGGAATGACGACAAGTCATCCCCCACGATTTTTGACAGCCGCCTGTAGAGCAATGATGGCTCTGCTACTACCTCAGCTCCATCATGACAAGCCAAAAAGTCTTCCCACTATTAGAGGGGACAGAGCTTCTGACACTATAAAAGGGCCCTCATGCGAGGAGAGAAGGTAAGCTTTTCTACTTGGAAAAAAGGGGAGATTGATTATCAGAGAGAAGGCTAACAAAACCATCGGAGGTGTGTCCGGACTCCCTGTCCGGATGTCTTTTGCAAGTTGATTGAGGTGTGTATCATCCTCAGTTGAAAAAGAGCGTCCATTTGGCTACTGCGAGGGTCCCAATGACGCGAGGCTTCAACATTGACGTCGTCTGTGGGAAGTTGCTCAATCAACGGCAAAGATGTCCACACCTTCCAGGAGCTGTTCGTCGGCTAGAGGAGACGAAGGCTATTTCGAATGACGCGAAACCATGGAAAGGCGACAGCTGGAGAGCGAGCGACAAATGCAAGCTCTCCTCCAGGAAACGACGAGACTGAGAGAAGAAAACGCGGTGTTATGCATCCGGGTTTCGTCCTCGGGGCCTCCTCTTGACCAACGCCCAAGAGGCCAGGGGGCGAACTCTAGGCCTGATCCAGAATCGGTATATCTCGGAATTGTAGGGGTCGTCCCTGATATGCGGAATGAGCGATCTCGGGAATGACCCATGCCCACCTATCATGCTCCCCAAGATGAAAGCTCAGACTCTACCCATCTCTCATCAAAGAGACAGCGTGATAAAAGACCCCAGTTGTCAGACGCGATGCTCGCAAGGTTAGGACCGCAGGAGCCTGGTAAGGAGAGGCCGCCGGTGGCCGCAACCTGAGAAACGTATCCCGACCCCCCAATTGCACCCATTGTTCAGAACACCCCCCCGCACCAAGCGATACAACAAGCCGGAAGGAACTCATCAAATGAACCACCCCCAGGTTCCATTAGCAAGAGGCTGGATGACATGCTCTCCACGTCTTTTAGCTCGCGTATTATCCATTATGATCCCCCAAGGGGATTCCTCGTGCCAAAATTTTCTGCGTATGACGAGTCTAGCGATCCGTTCGACCATATCATGCATTACCGGCAGCTCATGACTCTCGACATAGGGAACGACGCGTTGCTGTGCAAGGTATTCCCCGCCAGCTTACAAGGCCAAGCTCTTTCATGGTTTCATCGACTCCCCCCAAACTCTGTTGATAACTTCCGGGACCTATCAGAAGCTTTTGTGGGACAATATCTGTGCTCCGCCCGGCATAAACAAAACATTAGCACCCTGCAAAACATAAAAATGCAGGAGAATGAGTCCTTAAGAGAATTCGTGAAACGGTTTGGTCAGGCTGTGTTACAATTAGAGGCCTATAGCATGGATGCTGTCCTCCAAATCTTCAAACGAAGCATATGCCCAAGTACCCTATTCTTTGAATCACTTGCTAAAATGTCTTCCACGACTATGGATGACTTGTTCCTGCGCGTGAGCAAATACTCGATACTGGAAGATGATGTGCGTGTAACCACCCAACAAATTTTGGTCGCCGGACAGACATCCAAAAGCGACGAGGAAAGAAGTTCCAGACCTCCGGACCAGCCAAGGCCGTTTGGTCGAAGGTAGGGGGAGCAAAGTCGCCCGGAACTGCCGCCACTCACGCCCCTTACTGTGTCATATGAGAAGCTCTTTCCTATGATCCAAGACCTGTCCGACTTCAGGTGGCCCGGACCCATCAGAATGGACCCAGCCAAGAGAGATCATAGCAAGAAGTGTGCTTACCACAAAGAGCATGGTCATACTACAGAGCGATGCAAGAGTCTCCATTACTTGGTAGAAAGGCTCATAAAAGCGGGACATTTGAAACAATACCTCCGCTTAGAAGCCAGGGTTAGAGATACTCCCTGGAGCTGCGACTCTAGGACCTCCAAGGCCCCAGTCGCGCCCAAGGCCATCATCAATTACATCAACGGAGGACCACTGGATGAGAAGTACAACTCCAAATGAAAGAGGCAGAGGTTGCTACGAGCAGCATCAATGCGTGAGCGCTTTAATTCCATCCGACCCGGGTTAACTGGCAGGAGCGCCCGCCCGATAGATGGGACGATCGTCTTCCCCCCAGTAGATCCCACACGAATATTACAACCACATCGTGACGCCCTCATCTTATCCTTAGGGATGGGAGACTTTGATGTGAGACGAATCCTAGTCGACCCAAGCAGCTCGACCGATCTCTTACAGGCGTCAGTAATCAAGTAGATGGGATTCGAGCTATCCGGCTTAGAAAATCCTAGGCGGATCTTATCGGGATTCAATGGAGCGACAACCATCTTCCTTGGAGACATTGTGCTACCGGTCCAAGTAGGTCCAGTCACTTCTAACGTACAATTTTCAGTGGTAGATGATTTGTCCACCTTCAACGCCATCTTGGGACGCACGTGGTTGCACTACATGAAAGCCATCCTTTCCACATACCATCAGATGGTAAGCTTTCTCACTGAGGATGGACAAATCGATCTATACGGTAGCCAGCTGACTGCTCGCCAGTGCTATCAGATAGCGCGAGAGGTCGGATCTAGTAAAGATGGCGAGCCCCTCCCCGAACCCACCAACGTATTTGACCAATAGCAATTATTGAATCCGACGGACAAAGATCCCCCGACGGCAGATCCCTTGCGGACAACCCAAATCTTGGAGGAAAACACTCATCTCACACATATTAGCTTCCTTTTGACACCTGAAGAGGCCCGGGATATCCAGGACACCCTCCGACAAAGCCATGATGTCTTTGCGTGGGTGCAATCCGACATGACGGGAATCCATCATTTAGTCGCCTCCCATCGACTTAACATTTTGCCTTTATCAAGACCTGTCCGACAGAAGGTTAGGCGGTTTCACCCGAATAGGCAAAAAATTATCCGGGACAAGGTTGACAAATTGTTGGAAGCCGGATTTATTAGAGAAGTGGAGTATCTGGACTGGCTGGCAAATGTAGTGGTGGTCCCCAAAAAGGAAGGGAAATGGTGAGTGTGCGTCATTTATACCAACCTCAACAATGCATGCCCGAAAAACAGTTTCCCTCTGCCGTGAATAGATTAAATTGTGGACTCCACTGCCAGGCAAGGAATGCTCTCCTTCCTAGACGCCTTCTCCGGATACCACCAAATCCCCATGACCCCTACCGGCGAAGAAAAGACAGCCTTTATAACACCGCATGAGCTTTATTGTTATAAAGTATGCCATTTGGACTCAAAAATGCTAGTGCCACCTATCAGAGATTGATGACAAAGATCTTTAAACCCCTGGTTAGCCACACAGTGGAGGTATACATTGATGATATAGTGGTTAAAAGTAAAACCCGAGAAGAGCATGCGCACCACTTACAAGAAGTCTTCCACCTACTACGGAGGTACGACATGAAGCTGAATCCATCCAAATGCGCTTTCGGTAGGAGTGTTGGGAAATTATTGGGGTTCATGGTCAGCCAAAGAGGGATAGAAGTCAGCCTTGACCAAATTAAGGCAGTCATGGAAACATCGCCCCCCAAGAACAAAAAGGAGTTGCAGCACCTCACAGGCAAGCTCGTCGCACTAGGATGCTTCATAGCCCGATTCACTGACGAATTACGACCATTTTTCTTAGTGTTACGGAAAGCCGGCACGACTGGATGGATGGACAATTGTCAAAGCGCTTTCGAAAAAATCAAACACTACCTCACGCAACCACCCATCTTGAGTAACCCCCTCCCCGGAGAAAAATTGTATATGTATTTGGCTGTGTCAAATTGGGCAGTTAGTGCTGTTTTGTTTCGTTGCCCCACACATAGGGAGCAGAAACCTATTTATTATGTCAGTAGAGCATTGGCCGATGCAAAAACAAGGTATTCAAAGATAGAGCAAACAACCTTAGCCCTTCGAAGTGCCGCCCAGAAACTCTGCCCTTACTTCCAAGCTCACCCGGTAGTCATACTTACCGACCAGCCCCTTCGCAACATCCTCCTGCACAAGCCGAATCTGTCCAGAAGAATGCTCCAATGGGCCATAGAATTAAGTGAGTATGAGATTGAGTACCAACCAAGATTGTCCATGAAAGGGCAGGTAATGACTGACTTTGTAGTAGAGTCCTCCCAAAAACCTGCTTGAGACAAGGAACCGCATAAAGAAGAGTGGTGGACCTTGCGGGTTGACAGAGCCTCTCGATCATCGGGATTCGGAGTAGGACTTTTACTGCAATCCCCAACGGGTGAACAACTGGAGCAAGCTATCCGGTTGGGGTTTCCCACATCAAACAATGAAGCGGAGTACAAAGCCATCCTATCCGGACTAGATCTCGCCCTTGCACTATCTGTCTCCAAGCTTTGAGTTTACAGCGATTCTCAACTCGTGGTGAGACACGTGCAGGAGGAATACAGAGCCAAGGACAAGCGCATGGCGCGATATCTAACGAAAGTGAGAGACACCGTGCAGCAGTTGGGCGAATGGACCATTGAAAAAGTCCCACGAGCTGATAACGTACGTGCCGATGCCTTGGCAGGAATAGCTGCTTCCCTGCCCATCAAAGAGGCCAGATTATTGCCCATATATGTGCAGACTGATCCCTCCATTATAGAAGCATCCACTTGCAACACTATTGAGGAGAGCCAGGAAGAGGGCCAGGAGTGGATAGAAGTAATAGCAGGGTACCTCCGGATAGGCTCTCTACCTGATGAACCCAAGTAGGCGCATAAGATCCGCGTATAAGCTGCCCGTTTCGTTTTGATCGGGGATCACCTTTATAAACGATCTTTCACAGGCCCCTACCTCAAGTGCCTAGACCGCTCAGAAGCTCAATACATATTAGCTGAATTACATGAGGGTGTATGCGGCAATCACCCTGAGGACGATCTTGGGTGCATCGAGCGCACTCACAAGCCTACTATTGGCCCACTATGAAGAGAGACGCGGCGGCTTATGTCAAGAAGTGTGACAAATGCCAAATACATGCCCCCATACCGCATGCGCCGTCTGAAACATTGAAGCCAATTTCTAGCCCTTGGCCTTTTGCACAATGGGGGATGGACATAGTAGGACCTTTACCAACCGCAGCTGCCTAGAAGAAATTTCTACTCGTTGCCACAGACTACTTCAGCAAATGGGTAGAAGTAGAGGCATATGCCAGCATCAAGGACAAAGATGTCACCAAATTTGTGTGGAAGAACATCATTTGCCGCTTTGGGATCCCTCAAGCAATCATAGCCAACAATGGTCCGCAGTTTGACAGCATCGCCTTTCGGAATTTCTGCTCGGACCTCAAAATCCAGAATTTGTACTCCACACCGCGTTACCCTCAAAGCAATGGGCAGACAGAAGCGACAAACAAAACATTGGCTACTGCCTTAAAGAAGAGGCTCGAGCAAGCCAAAGGAAAGTGGGTAGAGGAGCTACCCGGCGTCCTATGGGCCTACCGAACCATGCCTGGGCGACCCATGGGAAACACCCCCTTCGCTCTCACATAATGCATGGATGCAGTCATCCCCAACAAAATAGGCTTGCCCACTATCCAGACTATTGTGCAAGGACAGATTGATGAATGTACAGAACTAGGTAGGAACCTAGACTGGGTGGACGAAGCGAGAGAAAACGCGTCCATTCGGATGGGCGACTACCAACAAAGAGCGGCCGCTCACTATAATCGCAAGGCACGACCCCAGGTCTTCAAGATCGGAACGTTGGTCCTTAGAAAGGTTTTCGAAAACACCGCTGAAAGAGGAGTCGGGAAGTTTCAAGCGAATTAGGAAGGTCTGTATATTGTAACTAAAGCATGTGAAAGTGGAGCCTATCACCTACAAAAGTTAGACGGAACCCCGTTGCTCCGTCCATGAAATATATCTAACCTTAAGCAATATTACCAGTAAAGAGAAGCGAGAGGTGAAGAAAAGCAAAGAAGTGTAAAGTATTTATTAATGACTGAAAAATTGTCTTTACAAAATCGGTCGCCCCACATGCAACAAAACAAAGAGAAAAATTATAAGGACTGCACACAAAGAAATCTCAGTAGGAAGGGCCTCCGGGTATCACATCCTCATCATCAGAAGGAAGAGAAGGAATATCATGCATAATGCTGTTCTTCTTCATGCAGGAATGGTAGCCGAAGAAGTACATCTCGTCTACCTGCTGTTGATATTCCGTCTCCAACTCCTTCTTTTGAGCTGCGAACCGGGCTTCCATCTCCTCATTTTGAGCCACTAAGCCCGCCTGCAAACCCTCCGTCTCTTTCTTCTGAGCTGCAAGGCTAGCCCGTAGTTCATCCACCTCCTTCTTAAACTGAAAATTCTCCTGCTTCACCCCTTTGACTTGACCCTCCAGGGCTTCCTTCTCCCCTTTAACGTCTCCGCCTCAGCCCGAATAACCCCCTTCTCCTTCTTAGCTTGACTCAGCTTCTCCGTCCCATCCACTACAGCTTTCTGTGTAGCCGCTAATTCAACCCCCACCTTCTCTAATCATGAGCGCAACTCCTCAATACCGCTCGGATGGTGGGAGATGAAGGCAAACATAGTCTCCGCCACTTCCAACAGCTTGAAAAGCTCCTCGCACGTGTGCATCATATAGTGGATGCTGACTACAACCTGGGCAGAGCAACAACAAAACAAAAGCTAATGCCGTGCAAAGGAGTAATAGTTGCTAAGGAAGGAGAAAAAAGTAGCAAAGAAATGATTACCACTTTTGCGGTCTCAGGGATCATCCATTCCTGTAGATGCTGAATGCAAGGCACAGCGGATTCAGAGGTGCCAAAAGGAAGCTGGGCCTTGACAAAGGTAGGAGGTTCACCACCCATGTTCATGGAGGCCCGCTTGGTAAGCGGGAAGAAGTCAGACATTCTCGTGGAAGGAGCCTCCACATCCGTGAAGCATGACACTCCTTTCAGTATTTCCATCATTTCCTCCCAACTTGGAAGAACCGCAACAGTTGGACTACTCTTCTCGTCCGGAGCCTTTTCGTCAATCGTTGCCTCCGGAACCCCCTTTGTCCCACGGGTCTCCACTGTAGTCGGGGCGTTGTTGTGAGCAGTTGCGCCTGGTTGAGGAACGGCCGCTGCGCTAGGCCCTGGAACGTCGGGTCGAGCCGTTGCTGCTGCGTTAGATCCTGTAGCGTCTGGCTGAACCGCTGCAGCCGCGCTAGAACCCGCCTCGTCCGGATGGGCTGTAGCTGACAAAGGAACCTCTGCCGTCGGATCCTCCCAATTTCTCTCCGGGCAGACCCTCTTGGCTGGAGGAGGCGCAAGATCGATGGGATCGTACAACACTTTTGCTTCTGTTGCTTAGATCTAAGATGCCAACAAGTACAACCACCACAACCACCAAGATAACCGACCCAACAACCTCAATAACCAATTAACCAGTCAATTATAAGGTTATCAATATACATCATCAATCAAAATATTAGCAGTAATAAAAAGATATGTAATGAGAAATAAGATTTTTATGTGGAAAAACCCCACAAACCGTGGAGATAAAAATCCACGAGGTTTAAGATCTATCAATCTAAATCCACTATTTGAAATCAAGTCACATAGATTTACCTAGCCGCTTTACCCTAAAGACTTACTCTCCAACACCTACAACTTGATCCATATCTGTGACGCAACAGCTCCCAATTGCTATCTAGTAGATCTTTAGTCACTCAAAAGGGATTAAGGTCTTCAACCAAATATTTAAAGAATCGAATCCTTGAATGAGAGATCGAGAATGATGTGGCAATTAGGCTTTCTCTCTAGGAGTCCTTCTCTTAAGATCTCAAGGAGTCATTCTCTTAAGAATGAAAGGTCTTTAAACTAAGATCTTTACGATCTTTAATCTCTTAGCCCAAATTTCTAACACTCAAAGTGTTATAAGGAGTATTTATAGGCAAAAACCAAAAGAGTCTTGATATCTTAAGTTTCTAAGTTAGAGTTTTCTTGAAATTAATCCAAAATCTATTTCTAACTTGATAGGATTATCATGATTGCTTGAGCAACTCTTGCTTCTTTTGAAAAATCATTTTAAAAAAATTTTAGGTACAAAAATGATACCGAACCTTTCTATACGTACTTGTGACTTCCTGGTTGAATAAACAACAACCTTTGATTTTCAATAGAGAGCAAGTCACTATCCAAAAGGACTTTTATGGTTAAACATTAATTAAAACAAAATTACCAACACATAAATAAGACTCAATGTCCTAACATAAACAATACCTTGACTCAACATTTTATGTCAGGATAATCTTTTCATAGAATAAGAATAAAAAATTTAAATTTTGATGTGAGATATATATGGTATCACATTAAATGCATTATTAAGTTATGGTATCATATCATTGTAAATGATTGTAGAAGATGTGGTTGCTTTTGGTTGATTAACCTATAGATTTTTGTAATGTTAAAAGTTTTTTTTTTTTTTTTTTGGAATGAAATAAACTATATATATATTTTAAATTTCCTCCATGGACACAAATAAAAGGTTTTTTAAATCCTTGTACTCTAAAATTATTTTCTTAGAACACATCAAAATGTGAGAGTTGGCACAATCAAACTTCAAACTTTTGATGGGATGAGAGACTCAACAATTCTTCTTGTTTTAAAACTCAATTATCTTTCTCTATTCACTAATAAAAGACTCAGAAATCAATACCACCTCTATATTTCCAATTCTACAATTCTTCCTCTTCTTTTCAATTATAAATAACCCAACTACACTTTCCATTGCTCTCACTTACATAGCAAATTCAAAACGTGTTCTTCTCGAAAGTCATATACATGCCTAGATCATAAAAAAAATAATTCATTTTTTCTTCTTTCACTCGTTTTTGGGGAGTTTCCTATGGGTTTTGTTCAAATTGAAAAATCAATTGATTTATATGTTTTTCCTTCTAAGGTTGAAGTTTAAACTCAATTTTTTCCCTGCAACTTAATAAAACACCATTTACAAAACCCACATTATAGATGTATCGAATCAAACAATATAATAACATTAATAAAAGAAAAGTGAAGATGATAGATTTAAGGGATTTTAGGTTACCTGAAAGTTCACGAAGTAGAGAATATTGGTTGTAAGTGTGTCGACTATGTGTGTGAGAAGAGATAGAAGAAGATTATGGTTAAGGTTATGCAAAGAGTTTTTTTGGACTATGGGTATATGGAAACAATGAGTTTTTATACATTGTCCCTAGTCACTATTCTAAAAGTTGACCCATTGATTATAATATTTATTTATTTTTTAATTTTATGTGGTGTCACTTTTTGAAAAATGACACTATAAATCTAAAATTAACATCATCTATCCATTCCATGACACTATAAATCTAAAATTAACATTATCTAACCATCCCAATTGAAGATTTTTTATATGATGTGTCCTCTTTGTGAATTTTAAGCCCTATGGTATCATTATTTTAAAAGTGACACCATAAATAGTAATACCATAGATTATTTTTTTTAGTGTTAATGCTTACTTGGTTGGATAACTCGTTTGATTAGTTGTGCATGAGATTAATGATTTGGCCACTTTTAAGGTTCCTTAATATGACTTATGATCATCTTTGACATTTTTCTTTTATCTTTTTTTAATTGATCTATTTTGGTTTAAATCTGAATTTGGTTATTCTTTTATTTGTAATTATCAATTGTTTGATTGTAAAAGTTAGTCTTGTTTAGATTTCAATAGCAAGAAATCTATTTGGCATAAATAATAAAATAATCAAAACACATCTATTTCAAATCCTAAGGACAATAACCCGATTTACTATCTAGTTTTGACAAATCGAGTCTATCAAGTAAATGAAAATATAAATTTTATAAAGTTACAGAGATTAAAGTCAAGTCAAATTCTCAATATCTTGTATATTATTTTTATTAAAAAGTTTTTAATTTAGCATTAAAAAAATTCTCGATAATCAATTGAACTGCTAACCACTTTGTTAAGATTGTCTTCGCCATATTTAGTGTATGAGCTTGATACATGAAAGATTATGATGCCTTGAATCCTGAATGCTTTTAGAAATGGAGCATCGCATTTTTTGTTTGATAAAAGAGATTAAGATGCTATTGAGACATGGGTATTATGGTTTTTTTTTTTTTTTCATTTTAAAATTTTTTCCAAGAAAAATTTAGGGTTTTTCAAATTCTTTCTTTTTAGAGTTTTGTTATCAAATCTTAAAAAGAAAAAAGAAAAAAAAAAGAGTAAAAATTCAATACGATGCCTTATTTTCAAAATTGATGTGCAACAAAAATATAGTCTAAGTTCACAATACATATATACATAAAATGGTAACTAATATATCTCAAAAGTCACTTGATGATAAAGGTAATTATTACTTTTTGAATTTAGAAAACTTATTGATTGTTTACATTAGCAAATTTAGCTAAGGCTTAGAGGGGGTACATGCTCTTCCTAAAAAGTAAAAAAATTACCATGCAAAATGAGGTTTTGATCACATGACTTCAATTTTAAAGAGAAATAAACCAACCAATAAGCTAAATGTTGCCTTTTGGTTCACATTTGCCCCCTTCTGCCTTCCTAAAACTAATCTATCTCATTTTGCCCTCTTGAATCCAATTTCTAGCCTAGCCCCTAATTGCTTATATGTCATTTTTTTTATTAATTAATAAAAATCAAGTTTAAAAATATATGGAGACACTACTTTTTATATTCTTTTTTTTTTTTTTTGAAAAATTGAGTTAAAAAAAATGGCAAAATGGATTAATGTTTATATAACTTTCTTAAGACATGACAAACATTTCGAAAAAGTTGAACAAGAGAGGTAGACAAAATAACTTAAAATAATTGATGACATCCATAATATAAAACTAATATGAATATTATAAATATAGACAAAATCATGTAATAAATAATGATCTTATTTATGTTTGAAATTAAATATGATTTACAAATACTGCTATGACTTTAGATTATATCAAATACATAGTATTAGAAAATAATTCATTTAAGTTGATTAATTATATGGACATTAATTTTTTTTATTATACAATTTTAAAAATGAAAAGTAGAGGAAAAAAATAATAACCAAATAAAATTTTAGAGTTTGTTTGGTTACATAACTTAAAAACGTTTTTCTAGTTTTAAAAATAGATAACAATTTTAAAAAATTTATAATTGTTTTTTACCATTATTTTCTAAGCACAATTTTTAAAAGCAAGATTAAAAAAAAAAAAAAAAAAAAAATCTTAGGAAGCATTTTAAAAACAAGAGAGAACAAAATAGAAAATTGAAGAAGAGTGGTTTTTCTCGCATTCCCTCTACCTTAAGACCCTATACTCTTCTTAAGGCTTTCTTTCTACTTTTTTTATTTTCACTCAATATATATCTCAATCCTTTTCCCTTCTCTTTCAAGATTCATCTTCAATTATACATGACTATGCATGTATTCATGTTGATGGTATTTTTTTCTAGCTGCTTCATAGTCGATTATGTTTCAATGGGTCTATTTTTTAATCTTCAATAAACTTTGGTATATCTAGATATAACCATTCCGAGAGTAAGGAGTTTGTGAACAATGGATGTCAAATATTTTTTTTCTTTAATTTTCGAATTTGTGCATTATTGTCTTTTCCCATCAACTATTTTATGTTTTTAGGTGGGTTTTAACAATTATGGTTGTAGTGTTTTTTCTTTACTTTTTTTTTTTTTTATAGATATCACAATTAGAGTAAAAACAAATGTTGATTGTACAATTTTAGGTTGGAAAGCTTTATATGAAGATGAGTTCAGACAATTTAGAATTTCCTTGGGCTTGATTTACCACTTGTTTTTCTAATTTTTAATTTTTTAATGATTTATGGGTTCTATTGCCAATCGTGTCTCTTGTTTGCCTTATTGTTGTTCTCTAGTAGATAATATATTTAATGGTATTGTAGAACTTTGGAATATTTATAGTCCTTTTCAAACCAATGTCTACTTTATCAATTATTTACTCAATAACTTGAGATGAATCGACATGGGAGGGGACAAGATCATGAAATCTGTTGGCAAAACTTGAGCACCATTCTTAGCCTTCAACAGAATCAACACCTACCACTTTTCCAATTCTTTGTGCTCCAACCCTATAAACTACTCTATATAAAACTACACATTCACCACAAAACTTCAAAAAAGATACACTTAGTTTTGTTAAAAGAAGCAAGAAAATTCAACATCCAAATGAATTTATGTGCTCCATTTCTTTATTATAAAATTATGCAAGAGCATTCAATAGAATTACAAGTTCTTTCTAATAATTATAAGTGCCCAAGTATTATATAATGTAATTGAACCCATTTAAAACTTTGGTTATATCCACATGACCAAGTGATGGTCACATGTGTCAAGTTTTAGCTTTATGGTTATTAAATAAGGAGTTGCATTAATGATTTCAAGCGGAAATACATTAAAACTATTCTTGCACTGAGAATAGCTTTAGCTTTATGAGTCAAGTTTTAATGGTTATTAAAACTTTGGAAGGGGAAATATGTTAACGATTTCAAGCGGTATTACGCTGAGAATGGGATCAAGATAATGAAAACTATTCTTGGAAAACCTTAATAGAACGGTGTGGCTGAAAGAATGGACAAGACCTTAAATGAGTGTGTGAGGAGTATGAGGATTCACACAGGATTACTGAAGACATTTTGTGATATAGTTAATACTACAATTTATCTTATCAATAAAGGTATTTCAGTTCTTTTGAATTGTAGAATACCTAAAAAGGTTTGGAGTGATAAAAAAGGAAAACCTTTTTTTTTTTAAAAAAAAGTGTCTAGTTGTCTTTCTTATGTTCATATTGATGTTATTGCTAAAAGTAAACTTGATCTAAAATATAAGAAATGTTTCTTTATTGGTTATGATGGCATTGAGTTTGGTTATTCTATTTGGGATGACCAAAATCGAAAAATCAATAGAAGCAAGGATGTGATCTTCAATGAGAAGGTGCTTTATAAGGATAGATTGGACAAAGTTTCAAATAATGCAGATTCTAAAGGATGTTTGAGATAGTTCACTTGAAATATTTTTCGATAAATTAGTGAATGTCTATGAAGTTAAAGAAACCACACCCCTAGAAAATCAAGAAAATGTAATCCCATAAGTGAATCAGTCTACTCCTATGACTGAACTCAAAAGATTTTCTAAAACTATCAAACTGCTGCAAAAATACTCCCATTCACTTAACTACATTTTGCGTACTGAAAAAAAGGAACCAAAAAGTTATGAAGAAGCAATGCAAGTTGATAAATCAATTAAGTGAGAGCTCGCCATGAAGAATGAGATGGATTCATTGATATCCAATCAAACATGGTAGTTGGTAGATCTACGAAAGGAAAAAAATTTGCAAAATAAATGGGTATATTGGATAAAGGAAGAACATGATGGTAGTAAGAGGTAAAAAACAAGACTTGTATTAAAATGCTTTCAACAGAAGAAAGACATTAATTGCATAAATATTTTCTCCCTAATGGTCAAATTGACCATTATCATAATCATACTTGGGTTAGTAGCAAAAAAAAGATTTACACTTATAACAAATGGATGTAAAAATGACATTTTTTCATGGTAATTTAAAGAAAGAAATTTACATGCATCCACAAGGGTTTTAGGTTTAAAGAAAAGAGAAAATGGTGTGTAAACTACAAAAGAATTTATATGACTTGAAACATGCTCCAAGACAATAGTATACGAAGTTTAACAACTTCATGACTAGTAATGGTTTTTTGAGGTGTTAGGCAGATCATTGTTGCTATATTAAGAGGTTTGATGACTTCTATATTATCTTACTATTATATGTTGATTGTAGAGGCTAACATACATGATATTGATAAACTGAAAAAAAAAAAAAAAAAGTTATCAGAGGAGTTTGTAATGAAGGATTTAGGTGCTGTAAAACATATCCTTAGGATAAAGATTACTAGGGACAAGGAGGTCCTTAAACTATCACAAGAAGAGTATGTCAAGAAGGTGCTTAGCATATTCAATATGGTTGGAGTGAAGCTTAGGAGTGTCCCTTTGGCTAGTCACTTCTGGCTATCTAAAAATCAATCTCTCTTAACTGAACAAGAGTGGGTTTTCAAGGCTAAAATGCCTTATGCATTTACTATTGGCAGTCTTATGTATGTCATGGTTTACTAGACCTGATATAGCACATGCAATGGGAGTTGTGAGCATATACATAAGTAATTTGGGAAAACAACACTGAGAGGCAATGAAGTGGATTCTCAGGTATTTGAGGGGCACTACAAAGTCGACTTTGTATTTTAGGAAGTTAGATTTAGGCTTGTAATGATATGTAGATGCTAATATGGTGTGTGATATAGACAACAGAAAAAATACTAATAGGATATGTTTTGTACTCTAGGTGGTACCACAGTTAGTTGGGTACCAAAGTTGTAAAAGGTAGTTGCACTTTCTGCTACTGAGGTAGAGTATGTTGTAGTGATAGAGGCTAGCAAAGAGATGATGTGGTTGTAGTCTTTCTTGGAAGGATTGTGTCACAAGTATGAGTGAAAAGTCTTACATTGTGACGGTTAAAGTGTCATTCATCTAGCAAAGAATCATGTTTATCATGCTAGTACAAAGTGCATACAAGTTTGGTATTATTTTATAAGATCAACTTTCGAAGATGGAGTTTTAATACTCGAGAAGATTCAAAGGAATCAAAATCTAAGTGATATGTTGACAAAGACTGCAACAATTGAGAAACTGGAGTTATGCACAACTTCAATTGGATTTCTTGGCTGAGGATTGAGAAGTCATAGTCGCTATAAGTGGAGATAGCTGATGATGGATTAGTCTCTAAGTGGAAGATTGTTAAGATGTGTGGAGCTTAATTATTATCTTAATAGCAAGGGTATTTTAAGTTGGGGTATTTTAGGAATTTTACAAATGATTTGGTTACCCTATTTATATTATATTTAAGGTAGCCAACTAAGAAAGTTTTTTTTTTTTTTTAAGAGATAGAAAAACACAAAGAGAAAAACCTAAAAGGTGAGGCGTTTTGGGATTCTATTATACCCTCTTCCATCATAGTGAAAATTTGCAATGATTAAAAGTGGACGTAACTCTCACATTGAAAGTGAACCACTATAAATCTTGTGTTTTTTGCTTTAAATTTTCACATTGGTTATTTTCACTTTCAAAAAATAGGATTAGGGTGTTTTAATCCTAACATTTTATATTTTTATTGGTTAGATGCACTTAGATTTTAACTTGTTGGGTTTCATTTTGATAATTGATTATAATTTTGTTATTGATAATATGTTTGGTAATATATATTGTATGTAGGATAAAAAAAATAATTTTATAAATGAAGGATAACTCACATTGCATTATCAATTCATCTTCCTCATCTTTTTCAAGTAGTGATGCTTTGAAGATTTTATGATGTTACTCCATGTATGTGAATATGATGAGATATTTTTGGATAAGATGCCTCAAAGGACATAGTTTGAGAGGTGAAGATTTTGTGATGGAGTTATTGAATGATCATGAAATAACATGTTATGAAATGTTTTGAATGGGTAAAACCACACTTATTATATTTTATGTTTCTTTGAAAGAGAAAAGTGTCACGGACTTAATCTTTTCCTAAGTTTGTACGACATTTAGACAAGTCAAAACACTTGATCTTGCTAAGTCAGCCTTACTCCCTGATGCTTAGCTTTTGCTAAACTAAGATGCACATGACTTGGAAGCTAGTAGGAACACATAGACAACACTTAAATAATGGAAGCTTTATTGCTCTCAAGGATGCTTTACAAGTGCTTTGGAAGCTCACTTGCTTGGTGCCTTGGCTAAATGAGGGTCTCACCTATTTATAGGCATCTTAGGAAGTCTTTGGAACTTTGGAGGGTTCCTTACAAATCAAGAGATCCCTAAAATATTCTAGATAACTCTATGTACAAGGCTATAAATAAGAATATACAAGGCACCTCTGGAACTCTCTAGAGTGTCTTAGACTCTTCCCATGCCTTGCACCTTAGTGGGGAGAAGTGTGGGTGTTTCTAGCCATCTCTAGAACCTTCCACACTCTTCCCACCAATGGCTAAGTGTAGGAGTCTCCAAAATCTTCTTGTCCTCTATATAAGCCCATGGGGAGGGTCATTTGAAGCATCTTGTGACAAAAGGCTATCTAAAAGAAACTAGAGAAGTCATGATTGAAGAAACACTTGCTATGTTTTTTATAATTGTTAGTCATAATGTGGGAATGAGAGTTATAGCGGATCGTTTTCAACATTCCCTTGATGGGTAGACATTTCATTTTAACTTTAAAAGAATATGTAAACTTGAAAATGATTTGATTTTTCATAATAACTCTCTACTGTCTTTTCATGTTTCAACAACTCAATGTATTATCCATGGTTTTAGGTAGGAATATGTATATAACATAATTTTTTAATATTGTAATTACATTATATTGCACTTTTAAAATTGAAATCATTGTGTTCCATTGTTAATAGAAATGCATTGGTACAATCGATGATACACATATAAGTGCATTGGTTTCTATTAAAAAACAAGTTACCTACAAAGGAAGAAAGGTTATAATAATTTAAAATGTTTTATGTGCATACAATTTTGATATGATATTCACATTTATTTATGCAAGTAGGGAATGTACTACAAATGATTCAAGAGTGTTTCTTGATGCAATTATAAGACGAGAAAATAAATTTCCATGGCTAAAAGAAGGTAAATGACAAACTCATTTAAATTATTATTTTATTACATGCATAATCCTATGATTATTATTTTGTTTTTGTTATGTTATATACCAAGTAAATACTATGTTTTCAATTATGGATACCCTTGTACTATGGTTTTTCTTCCTCCATATCGAGGTGAAAAGTATCATTTGCAAGATTATCATGGTAAAGATTGTCAACCAAAGACTTATAAATAATTGTTCAATTATAGACATTCCTCACTTACAAATATAATTGAGCATTGTTTAGTGTGTTGAAAGAATATTTTCTAATTTTAAAAATGATGTCATCTTACAAACTAAGTAAACAACCATTAATAGTTGTAACTTGTTATACTCTTCATAATTTCATTCGTAAGTGTACTCAAAATAATGTTATTAATCCACCGGCAAGCTTGGATGAGAATGAATGTTGCAATGTATTTATAAAGCACTTAGAGTACATAGAATTCATGTGCTTTCGATGTGGGACTGAGACTGATTAGAGGTGAGAAAAACAAAAATTACTTTTTGAACCATTGAGTTATATGTTGTAAAATAAAATATATAGGAAGAATCTAAAATTAATGTGTTTATTTAAAAAATTTATCATACAATGTCTTTAAAGAAATGTAAATATTTAAATTCCTGTTTATTTTTATTATAATTATGAAAAATAATATAAATTAATTAATTTAATAATTCTAAAACAAGAAAATACATAGATGCAAAGATAAAATTAAATATTATAATTTTTTTCATCTTAAATATATCTTTATTCTTAAATATTACATATTTGTATTTAATAAAATTTAAAACATTAAACTTTATCATTTAATTTAATATATAAAATATAAAAATCAAACATTATTAAAAAATTTAATTTTATATATTTTAAATTTTTTTATAATTATTTTAAATTTTATATAATATATAAATTAATATTTATTGCATCACTAGTTTGACTACGGTTCAACTGCCGATCCGCTCAATAAATCGTGAATCGGTAACTTTTCTAATGCAATGATCAGTCTGATTCTAAAAACATTACCTAAACCCCTAAATTTCCAATTATATCCTTTACAAACCCTATTCTTCATTCCCATCTAAAACCCTAATCTCTCAATCCTAACTTTTCCCATTTTGAATCTCATCATCTTTGAATCTCTCTTTCTCTCTAACTAATAACAACTTTAGCTTGGATCTCCTACACAACATCACTGAAAAGCATGGTTTTAAAAATTGAACCAACCGGTCTGATTGCCAATTAGTCTGGTCCGGTGAATTGGATTAGAATTTGGTTGAACCAAAATCGGACCGAGTGAACCGATGAACCGAACGAACTGACTAGTTCCCTTTGAACCAAATGATTCAATTTTTATTTTATTTTTTTTAAAAAAATTTTACAGCATCAAAACAACGTCGTTTTGATGTTTTTGGTGTTAAAATAATGCCCTTTTGATGACCCCAGCAAATCCATCCCCACGACACCCTAATCCAGTAGCAGATTGGCGGCTCGCCTACTTTCAATAAGCCCTCTTACACAGAAATGGGGTGTTTACATCAGGATAACAATTGGCTATGAATTCTTCCCAACTATCAATATATAAGGATGACTGAATTTTCTTCCATTTTTTTAATTGCCCCAAGAAGGTTGGGGCAATGTCGTAAAAGATTGACATAGTTATTGGACCTTCTAGATGATAATGGCGGATGTCTTTCTCAGGGAGATAAATCTTGTGCTGCAAAGAGACTAGTCCATTTTGTTGGAGAATCTTCAGATACGCGAGTTCCAAACTTCTAGCACCAACATTCTGTACTACGGTACCCCAGCTCCAACCCTCGACCACCCCAACTCTAGTAACAGGCCAGCGGCCCACCTGTCGCTGACGAGTCCCTCTGCCTCCCATGCCAGTTTCACCCAGCGGCGACACACCTTTCTACTACCAACAAGCAGGTCAACCTAAAATCTTAAACTCCCATTTTTATTTTTTAAATTTTGATTTTTATGTTTTATATTTAATGTTTTAAATATTTAATGTCTTAATTTTTTGTTGATTATAATTTTAATATTATGTTTAATATTTAATATTTATAATTTTTTCATTTTTTGTTTATTTATTGCACATTGAAATTTTAATTTATTGAAATTTTTGTTGATTTTCAAATGAAAATCTAATTTTTAAATTTTAAAATAAATATTTGATTTAAAAGTAAATTTCTTATTTTGAATTTTTTTTTGTAATAAATTTCAATTTTTTTAATGCTTTGATTTTTAAAATTATTGATGACTTGATTCTCTAAATTAATGTGGGGTTTTTTATAAATTGTTGATGAATTGAATTTTTTTTTTAATTAAATTGTTGATGACTTGATTATTTAATTTTATTATTAAAATTGTGATTTTTGTTTACAATTTGATAGAGAAATAAAAATGGAAAACAAAGTAGATGCTATCAAAATTTACATAGAATTTATTATTTTTATTTATTATTATTTTTAAAATTTTAATAATATTGCGGACCCCGCATTTCGGCTCATGCGTTTTCCACTCAATGGCGAGCTTGATTTTTATTTCAAAAATGATTTTTATTTATTAGAAAATGACTTGGAGTCGCCACTTATTTTTGTTTTATTTTAAAAGGGTAAACAAAATAAGAAAGAAAACCCTAAGTGCGACTCCTTATTTTGGAAAAGGTGATCTACGAAAAACCGGATCGGGTTCGGGGATCAGGTTACTTATTGGGAAGGTACGGTAACGACCGTAGCACCCCTCTAAGTCCCTAAAGTCGGGTCTCTACTAATAAAATGAAGCTGACATGGCAATCAATGAGAAAATCAATGAATACTCGAAGCGATCATGCACATATGGGAATCAAAACATGTATAAAGAATGAACAAAATATGAGTGGATACGTACTTGGTCCTCCAGTCGCGAATGCGCTATCATGAAACAGGATTAGTGAATCACGAATAGATAAAATTATGCGCATGTCAAGGAACAAAATAAATCAAACAAGCATGGTAAATAAATCAATCAATCAATCAATCAATCATAAAATCACATATGCGGGGCCCCCACCAAAGCCCGATTGATCTTGCCTGAATTAATCTCGTGAAACCCATTATTTCGAAATTATGAACATTCATCATTCTTGCTTGTGTAAAAAAAAATCAAAAGAAATAGAACATTATTTAAAAATCGAAGTGGAATTAAAGTTATTCGAGAGAAAACTGGATTTTTGAGATTTATTTGGAAATTAGAGTTTCGAAAATTATTTGAAGATTGGAGTCTTGAAAAATTAAATTTAAGAATTGGAATTTTGGATATTAAATTTGAAAGAAATTAGAATTTTGGAAATCGGAAATTAAGTTCAGAAATTGGAATTTTGAATAATTGTTTAAAATGGAATTTCAAAATAAATAACTAAAATAATAATAATTAAATAGATTAATGTGAAATTTGGAAATTTGGAATTAGGAATTAAATCGGGAGTCGGAAATTTTAATGAATTGTTTAAAATGAAATTTTAGAATAAATAAAAATAATAATAATAATTAAATAGATTAATGTGAATGTTGGAATTTTGGAATTAGCGGAAGTGGAAACTTTAATGAATTGTTTAAAAATGGAATTTTAGAATAAATAAATAAAATAATAATAATTAAATAAATTAATGTGAATATTGGAATATTTGGAATTAGAAATTAAATTTGAAAGTCAGAAATTTTAATGAATTGTTTTAGATGAAATTTTAGAATAAATAAATAAAATAATAATACTAATGAAAAATAATAAGGATTAAATAAATAAATGTGGAAATTGGAATTCCGAAAATTAGAAATCGAATTTAGAAATCGAGATTTTGAAGAATTACTTGATGATAGAATTTTAATAAATAAATAAATAATAATAATAATAACAAGAATAATGATTGAATAAATAAATATGGAAATTAGAATTCCGGAAATTAGGAAATTGAGTTTGAAAATCGGGGTTTTGAGGAATTGTTTGATGATAGAATTTTAAATAAATAAATAAAATAATGATGATTTGAATAAATTGATGTGAGAATTTAAAATTTTGGAAATTGGAATTTAAATTTAGAAATTAGAATTTTGAAAGATTATTTTAAAGATTGAATTTTTAAAAATGAGCAAATGAATAAATAACGATGATTAAATAAATTAATGTGAGAATTAAAATTTCGGAATTTGGAATTTTAAATTCAGAAATCGGAATTTTGAAAGATTATTTAAAGATTGAATTTTAAAAATGAACAAATGAATAAATATCGATGATTAAATAAATTGATGTGAGAATTAAAATTTCGGAATTTGGAATTTTAAATTTAGAAATCGGAATTTTGAAAGATTATTTTAAGATTGAATTTTAAAAATGAACAAATGAATAAATAACGATGATTAAATAAATTGGTGTGAGAATTAAAATTTCAGAATTTGGAAATTTAAAATTTATAAATCGGGATTTTGAAGCGTTATTTAAAGATCTGGATTAGGAGAATTATTTAAAAAAATGTAAGTTTTAAATTTAAATAGATAAATAAATGGATAAGGTGATAAAGATAAATACATATAAAAGATCGGAATTTAGGAAATCTGGATTAAATTTAAAAAGCGGAATTTAGGAGAATTATTTAAAGATGTAAATTTTAAATTTAAATAGATAAATAAATGGATAAGGTGATAAAGATAAATACATATAAAAGATCGGAATTTCGGAAATTTGGATTAAATTTAAAAATCGGAATTTAGGAGAATCATTTAAATATGCAAGTTTTGTAAGTAGGGTTTAGAAATTGGGGTTGAGAAAATTTATTGAGAAATTTATGCTTTAAGGAGGTAAATTATGTAAGTTGAAAACAATCAAATGGGCCAATTTTAAATGGGTGAACAAAACATGAGGCCCTTCAGCAAAATACATGGGCCTGGGCTCCAAGCCCATACCCAATGGCCAAGTAACCCAAGCCTTTAATCTCCACCAGAGCTAGTTTTCCACCTGGGTGTCGTCTTCATCCAAGGAGCTTCCACCACCGTTTTGCTGCCGCGTCAGCTCATCCTTATCATCCCGCTCATCTTCTTCCCTCTGGGGTCTGGGTCCAGCTCGTACATAGTCAGGTTCACGCCCATTCCGCAAAAGAGCCTCTCCATGGCATGGCACATGCAGCAGGAGCCGAGGCTGAAGATCACTACCGCATTCTCCGACGCCAGCTTCGCCACTCGCTCCAGTGGATCCGCCATGGCTCTCGTCGCTACTGCTGTTGTATAGCATCCCCAAGATTCGGAGTGGTGGAAATTCATCCGAACAGCACGAGATCCCTGATGACCACCCAACAGAAATCCAAATATTGGCCGAGAACCTCAGCCAACAGAACCCATGTAACTGGTCTTGCACTCAAGGGTTTGCCAATCCCCCCTAATAGTATGCACCTCACCACTCACAATATTGATGACAAAAAAATGGTTTAGGATGTCTTTTCTTAGCATAAATTTCCATCTCGTTCTTCATAAATAAGTATTAGAGACCGGAAAAGGTATCCCAAAAACAGGGCAAGAAAAGATAGACGTGGAATGAACCAAGAAAACCAGGTTTCATGTTTCAAAAATCAGTGGGCTATGAACGGGTGGGGCAGACATGGAAACCTATGTGTGTTCACCAAGTATCAGACTCAAGAATGAGTCAAGCTGCTTACAGAGAGAAAAACAAAGAACCCAAGGATATGACTAAAACAGAGCAAGGTTATCGGCAATCAGATTCAGCAAACGAACAAGTGATCATGATGTCCATACCAACACAAACGATGTCTAGGAATTCAAAAAAAGGAATAAAGAAGAACAGAAATGTGAATGAGATCATAGCAAAACGACAAAAAAACATACCTGGGAAAAATTCTGCTCAAACCATGCTCACCCCCCCCCCCCCCCCCTCCAGCTTTCAATGGGATCCGTCCCTCTAAAAGAAAACCTCCAGAATCCACTCCATAAAGAAAAATCCACCATCCCCCTTCCTTCTCAAAACTCCTCTTTTTTTTTTTTTCTTTAGCTTCTCCTCCAAGCCATGTCCGTATCCCGTCCTATCTGCCGCCCAAAAGCTCCCCCATCAGTCCTCTTTTACTGCCCCAAAAACAGCTCTCCCCATCATGTCGAGTGGCTCGGGAAAAAAGGTAGGAAAAATAAATAAATAAAAAGAAAACTCCCTGCCTCCGGGGGGTCTACAAATATATAAAACATATATTTATGATGTCACCGGTTCAACCACGATTCGACCGTCAATTCGACTAATGAACTGTGAACCGGTAACTTTTTTTATTCAAGGATTGGTCCGATTTTGAAAACATTGCTAAAAAGTCTAAGTTGATCATAAAACTTTCTTTAAAAATAAAGTTTATGTGGTTTTCCCTTACAAACTCAAATCTTTGAAAATCCAAAAAACTCTTTGCAAACCCAAAATCTTCCCTAAAATGTTCACAAATCCAAAAAAAAAAAAAAAAAAAACCTTAGAAACCCGAACCTTAGTTTTCCAAATGGCATTGTCGATAATGGTGACGAGAGAAAAAAAATTTTGAGAGGTTAATTGATGGTTATACTACTAATTTATGTTATGTGCCTTCCTATAATTATGGGTAGTAAATTGAGGAAAAGATTTGAGAATCAATTGACCATCTTAATTTATGAAAGTTTCAATTATGGAGATAAATAAGGTCTGGATTGTTGAGATCATGGGCATGAAATGCCCTGTTTTTTCTTATTTAATACGTAATGTAAGTGAAAGGAAGTAATTATATAAATATTGCATTATTTCTAAACTTTCAAAAATAAAGTTGTATCAAATTTATTATTTTCTTCCTAATTTTTATTTTTTTGTATCAGAATAGTGATCCTGCTCACTTATAGATTGTAAAGGAAACTAGAGGGCAAGAAATAAAGTGGATTGAATAAGCATTCAAGTAGTTGTATGATAATTCAATTTTTATTCTAAAGCTATCTAACAACAAACTCAAGCCTTGAAGGAGCTATGCAAATGGATGACTATAGTGAATTTAAAGTACGACTAAATCAATAACAATTTTGTGGCCTTGCACAATGATAACAATAGGATAAACCCTAAAACTAATAGTAACTTCCAAGTTTGGTACTGTAAAATTGATGAGACAACCCTAGGGATAAAGGTTCAAATATAAAATGTTTTTTTTTTTTGGCTACCATGGAGTTACAAAAGGTGACAATGTGTATGTAACTTCCATTAATTTGGAAGGTATGACCCTTGACTAGATTCAAAGTTATGAGATAATGAATGCTAATATTTCTTAGGAAAATTTTTTGAAGGACATTATACAATTTTTTGGACATAGCCTCTATAAAGACACTATCGGAAAACTAACCAAGTTGCAACAAACTAGCAATATGAAGCAATATTAATTAGAGTTTTAAGGCGCTTGTGAATAGAACAAAAAGGCTCATTGAGGAGTTTTTTTGTAAATTATCTCATCAATGACCTACAACTAGAAATTTGCAAGAGTCTCAATGTTCATACTAACAACCTTGTGCAAGCTATGGGTTTAGCCTTGCTATAAGAGAAAATTATGAACTTAGTGCTCCAAAAGCCTTGCAATCGTTGCAACAATAACTAGTCTCTTCAACTGTCAGACCATTCAAATCAATGACACAAGATTCCATTCCTTCTATTAAAAAAATCTCGCACACAAAAATAAATCACAAATGTGCTAAGGAGACATGTGTAGACCCCTCATTGGCTACTGGAGAGTGAGCTGCTTTTTTATTTTTTGGAGGAATGGGGGATGACTTCCTAGTGGGTTGCATGAGACGTGTGGCAAACATCACCATCTTGCCATGGTGGTGGTTGAGGATGGAGACTTGCTGAGCGGTGAACAAGGGAACGGGTAGAAGCTTATAGGAGAAGGAAAATTAAGCAAAAAGAGTGAGGTGATTGAGAAGCAGGGGAGAGAAGGGGAAGGAAATTTTTTGGCTGTGGTTTGTAGGAGGTCTAAAAGAAGAAACAGAGCAACTCGAAGTTGGGTTATTCTTGCTGGAGAGAATCTCCTTCAGACATTGAAGGCAACATGTTTGTTTCAGATGATCTCTAGTTTCCCCATGAGATATCTACAACCATGTTTTGATTTCCATTTATATTCGTTTGATTTCACTCACTCACATCTAAGCCCGTTGATTGAAACATGAAACGAGGCTTTTATGTGTTCATTTTGATCCTACCCTTGGTGCTTTGTTTTTGTTGTCTTCCCCTGTTCCTGGTATCTATCCATGGCGTGCATCAGTTTTCTCCTCTTTGCCTGAGGAAGTAAGGAATTTCTGGAGATGTGTTCTTAGTTTGTGAGTGTGAAGAGCTGTAGCATGCTTGTCAAGTTGCGGGAATGCTGAAAATAGGTCATGGACATAGTTAGAGGTGAATTTTTGCTCAGGGACACTGAGGATCGTTAAGGTCATTTGGGTGGTAATTCTTGATAAGTTGAACAGAGGATGAAGATGTTAAGAAAAGGTGGAGTCGAACTTTGTTTACTATGAGATTTTCACTTCTCACTGATTCTCAGTCTATAGCTTCCCCTTCGGCAATTTGTTTCACTCATCTGAGTTTAGGAGTCCAGACGAATCCCGCCACCCCTTCTTGCCATGTTGCCACAATCCCTTACCCAGGAAGAAGCCGCATCAAACCCATGTCCCCAGTCTTCGTGTCCCACTCATTTCTTGCCTCTCCACCTCGGGCCCTCACATGCACATGAGGATGCATTGCGACCTTCTCGATGAGTCAGTTTCTAAAGCCTATGTACCTTCTGTGGGATCCTCACTAAAAAGTGCCATGTGGCTCCCTCTCCCTTGGCCACGCGGACGGCTCCTCTTGCGACGCATGGCATAGCTCATTCCACCCGGACGGAAATCATCGCTCAGTCCACCCGGATATATCACATCAGGAATTCTTTTCCATCGACATTCCACCCAGATGTCTCACAGCCGCCATTATATCCGGCCGACATTCCACCTCATCCGGATATATCACATCAGGATCCGGCCGACGTTCCACCTTCTCCGGATATTTCACATCCGGCGCCTTCCGCCGGATGGGAGAGGAGGACGATTCAACTTCCCCGGACAGACATGTCCGGATACTCTAGTGACAGCTTACCTGGACAGCTTAGCTCGTCAGACACTTGCGATTCACCGGATCCATTTCCGCCCACAATAAAAAAGATAACTCTGACAACACTGACGACCAAGTCTCCTGAACTGTCACTCATCTTTAATGCAAGATACATTCGACAAGACATTCCCAAGTCTTCTCAGGTCTCCTGACACATCCCAGATATTTAAAGTCATAAATTGCAGCGACGTCCACCGCTTAAATACCTTCCTGACGACCGCCACCTGGCACCAGAAATGTCATGATTGCTTTGCTACCCTATGAGCCGTAATCATGACGATGGGACCCGCTAGCACAGCGGTGCCATACTTTCTGACTCATATATAAACTCTAAGGAGACTCTCAGGAAGGTAAGCATCCTGCAAAGCAATAAGCCATAAGGGAGATAAGCAACAAGGGATAAACATCCTGCTAAGGGATAAACATCCTTGACAAAAAATCACGGAGCAACACTCCCAAAGGAAACCCTATTTTCTGACAGCTTCCAAAATACTAACTTAATCATCGGAGGGTGTGTCCGGACAACCCATCCGAGCATCTTTTTTGCAGGAGAAGGGAGGATTCACTGTAACGCGTTGATCGAGATTCCGTTGCTGGTGACGACTACTGTAGCAGGGGAATTTTGCCCTCAACACCTTCCATCTTTCATTCCACCACCCAAACCCATCTTTTTCACTCACCGACAGCCCGTCCCATACCAACTTACTACCTCCTCAACCTTCATACCTATCACCATGTCCACATCTTCATACCTACCGAACCCATCTTCACACCCACCACTTTCAGCTCAAACCCGACACTATACTCATCACCTTCCTTCATGCCTACCGAACCCATCTCCACAACTACCACATTCAACTCAAACTCGACACTATACTCACCACCTATCTCTCAATACCCATTAAACCCACTTCCCTCACCACTTTCCATTACCCGTTCTACCATTCATTCCCCACCCATTTGTTTTCTATCTTCTCACATACATGGAGTCTTATGCGCATGGCCATCTTCATCTTTCTATCCCTCATATCCATCAAACCCAACCACCAAACCCGTCACTACATTCCCACCATCAACTTCTTTCACACTTGCCCAACCTGCCACCCCCACCATTCATCACCTACAAGTTCATTTCCATTATTTCTCATATGTATGCAACCTTCACGTGACTCACCCCAAAGCTCAACACCTTGGAAAAATATATTTTTGATGTCCTTCTCCCAAACAGCGGAATCGATCTTGGAACCACCTACTCTTGCGCTGGAATATGGCAACACGATCGCGTCGAGATCATCGTCAACAATCAAGGCAATGGGATTACTCCCTCTTACGTCGCTTTCACTGATAGAGAGTGTTTGATTGGTGAAGCTGCTGAGAATCAGGTCGCTATGAACCCTATTAACATTGTTCTTGATGCAAAACATCTAATTGGTAGGAGATTCAATGATTCCTCTATTCGGAGTGATATCAAGTTATGGCAGTTTGCATGGCCACCTACAATGGTGAAGAAAAATAGTCTGCTGCTAAGTTGCGTCATGTAATGGCAAACCTGGGAGAGAAGCAAACTGATGAAGAAGTTGATGAGATGATTCGGGAGGCTGATGTGGATGGTGATGGGCAGATAAACTATGAGGAATTTGTGAAGGTGACAACTTCTGAGTTTGAGACTACAACTAAGGTTTTTGATAACTAGAATACCTCAAAGGATGCAGATTCAGGTGGGTTTGTGCTCTGGTAGATGAATCCAGACATGTGGTATGTTGAACTTACAGTTGAGGGTAGCAAGGTTCATACTGGCTGCAATGGCAAGCTTGTCTAGAGGCACACACCCTGGCTGGGAGCGCATTCTGCAAAGGGCCCTGTTAGGCTCTTGCGTTGAGCTATTTAGGGCCTTGATCCAAGAACCACTACTAGCATGTTTGCTGATGCAAGATGCATTAGAGAAAAAAAGATCAATGGTGAGGATTGCTTTATCATCAAGCTATGTGTTGGCCCTTAGACATTGAATGCCAGGAGTGAAGGCCCAACAGAGATCATAAGACACGTTTTGTTTGACTACTTCAGCCAGAAAACGGGTTTCTTGTTCACATGGAGGGTTCCCATCTTACCTGTATCCAATCCAATGGTGAAGATGTTGTTTACTGGGAAACCACAATCAGTTCATTCCTGAAGATTATATGCCAATTGAAAGGATCATGATAGCTCACTCTAGGCGCTCAATAGTGACCCTTTTCAGGTTTGAAGAGGATGGCAGTTGTAATCACCAACCTTGCAGTGTAGTACTGACACCCCGAGCCCACTCCGACAGGGCCATGCATGGCCGTCTTCTAATACAACTCCTCATACCACATGTCACCAACCTAATTCATTTTTTTAATGTTTAAAAAAATTGATCTTTTAAAATTTTGATATTTTGAAAACTCCATTCTCAAATAATTTTCCAAAATTCCAATTTTCAAAACTTTTATTTTCAAATAAAATTTTAAAAATTCCAATTTTTAAATTTAATTTTCAAATCTCCATTTTCAAATAATTTTTCGAAATTCCAATATTCAAATTTAACTTTAAAAAAATCCATTGCCAAATAATTCTTCAAAATTCCAATTTTTAGAAACTTCTATTTTCAAATAATTTTTCAAAATTCTAATTTTCAAATTTAATTCCACTCCAATTTTCAATTCTACCACTTTTCATCATTCATTAGGGTTTTAAGTCACTAAAAATCTCATTTTTAAATAAACTTGCTACATTTCTCTTCAGGTAAGCACTTTCACAAATTTTCTTTAATTTTCAGATAATCTTTCATTTCTCTTGATTTTAAATAAGCATGAATATGATTTTCATAATTCCAAAACAATGGAATTTGTGGGATTAATTCATGCAAAATCAATTGGGTTTTGGTGGGAGCCCTACATATTAGTTTTCTCTTTTGATTGTCAACTGTTATGCTGAAATGAATATTGCTTGATTTTTATCTTGTTTTTTGATATGCATGTGATAATTTTATACTTGAGCTAACCTTGTTTCATGATAGCGCTTTATTACACTGCCAAGGTACGCTCTCACTCTCACTTTGTTTATTTATTTGTTATTATGACTTGTTTTTGATTCATGATCATTTTGGTATCCATTGGTCTCCTAGTTAATTGTCACACTTGTTTCACCTTATTTAGTAGAGACCCGTTTTTAGGGACTTAGAGGGGTGCTTCGGTCTTTTGCCGTACCTTCTTAATAAGTAACCTGACCCTTGAATCCAACTTTGGTTTTCTATAAACCGTATTTTCTAAATAAGGAGTCACACTTAGGGTTTTCTTTCTTATTTTGTTTTCCCTTAAAAATAAAACAAAAATAAGTGGCAACTCAAGTCTTTTTCTAAAAATCATATTTTCACCAAATAAATAAATAAAAAAAAGCAAGTCGCACCATCGAGTGAGAACGCATCGTGCTAAAATGCGGGGTCCATAATATGCAATTATTGTGATGAAAAGTACATGTTGATCCATAAGTGTAAAGAGTGTTGGATTTATTTGTTAGAAAGAGAACACGAAGTAGAATAGGAAAAGACTAATGAAATCGATGATCAATAGTTTGATAGCAATGAGGATTTGGAAAAGCCACTAATTTCTATCCACACTTTTAGGTTTGTTGTTTTACCAAACTATGCAAGTTAAACAATTTATTAAGAAAATGTATATTACTATCTTAATTGATTTTAGTAGTACTCATAAATTTTTAGACCCTAATGTCACTAAAAGGACAACTTGCCCTATTCTTCAAACTAATTAGTTGTTGGTAACTATTGGAAACAATTCTAAGATTTTGAGCAAGGACATGTGTTGAAAGTTGGAATGAGTTATGCAAGGCACCACATTTTTTTTTTTGTTGCTAATTTTCACTTATTATCTCTTAGTGGTTGTGACATAGTTTTGAGGGTTCAATGACTTACTACTTTTGGTCTTATTGTGTGAGACTTTCGTTAACTAAAAATGGAATTTCGATTCAATAATCGATGAGATATTATGTCAAGTGCTATGAGTAAAGAAATCAAATTTATTAAATCGGATCAAATGACGAAAACAATTGGGAAACCAAGGCATAGTATGATTGTTCAACTATTTTATATTCAAATAGAACTACAATAACCAACCTTGAAAACCATAATCCAAATCTCCTAAATATCCTTTCCAAGTTTGAGATTGTTTTTATAGACCCCATGCCTTACCCCACAATGATCCCATGACCATATGGTTCCATTAAAACTAAAAACCCACCTCATAAGTGTTTGGCCTTATTATTATCCCTATGTCCAAAAAAATAAAATTGAGAAGATGGTGAAAGAAATGATGCTAGTTGGTACTATTTGACCTAGTCTAAACCCTTTTTCATCTTTGTATTATTAATCCATAAAAAGAGTTGCACTTGGCATATATGTGTTGATTATCAGACCCTAAGAAAGTTTAAACATTAAAGATAAAAGTCCTATGCTTGTAATTGATGAACTTCTTGATGAAATACATGGAACACAAGTTTTTTCAAAGTTGGATTTGTGTGCTAGCTATCACCAATATGAGTCCATCTATAAGACACTCATAAGACAACCTATACTCATAAAGGCCACTATGAATTCTTTGTCATGCCTTTTATCTTAACAAAGGCATCAACTACCTTCCAAAGTCTAATGAACAAGGTACTTCAGTCTTACCTTTGTCGGTTTATTCTTATGTGTGTGTGTTTTTTTTTTTTTATGATGTCTTGATTCATAGCTATAATTGGGAAGATCATTAAAATCATTTATCCACCACCTTGGAAGGATTACAACAACATAAGCTCTTTGTCAATAAATCTAGTTATAGATTTGGTCAATCACAAGTACACTATTTAAGTCATTTGGTTTCTAAGGACAAGGTCTCCATAAATCCAACAATAATTGTCATTGTGCTTGCTTGGTCTACACCCATAACATTGAAGAGCTAGCAAGGCTTTCTTGGACTCACAGGTTACCATAGAAAATTTGTTCAAGATTACGAAAAAATAAGTCAACATCTCATTATGCTCTTACAAAAAGATCAAGGGAAAATTGTGTTTTGGGCCCAGCTGGGCCCAAAAATTAATGTATGGTCCATATAAATTTCATATTTAAGCCCAACACCCAATGAAAGAGTGGAAATTGAGAATAAGGATATTGTCTTTAAAAAGTCACTAAAATACCCTTGACTATTAAATGAAAAAACTAACCAACCACCTCACCTTTCTCATTCTCTCTTTGACTCTTTTGCCCTTCTCTCACCTATTTAATAGTGGAACCAACTTGAATCATTTTTCTTCATCAAATATGATAGACGGTTAAAAATTATTATTACCAAATGTATTTTTGAAGTGAATAACTTTTAAATACCTTATCAAATATTATTCTTTTTTTCAAACTTACATAATATATAATAAATATCATTCTTTATTTCAAACCTATATTATTTCTCATATATATTAAATAATTTTTAAACACCTCCTAAAATATTAGTATTATTTGTTTACTCTAACTTGTAAATTAGATATCATCAAATATTATATTTTTTCAAATTTATAGAATATATAATAAATACTTTTTAAATACCTCATAAAATATTATTAATTTTTTTTTCTAACTTGCAAATTAGGCACATGGTGTTTATTATTTTTTTGAATATAATGTAAATACTCACATGCATATATATATATATATATATATATATATATATATATATATATATATTAATCAAGAAGACAATATTTATAAGACTAATTTACCAACCTTCCAATAATTTTGAAAATGTAAATAGAGTAATTGGCCGAATTAAAGTCTTAAAAAATATTCAAAATTTCTCCATTCCAAAATTTCCTAATTGCTCTCCACACTAATCCTAAATATTTTTTAATAAAGATTTAAATATTTAAAACCATTAAAATAAATACTTTCTTATTAAAGCAATTTTTTCAAAGTAATAAGATAAAAATCATGAAATCTTCAAAACTATAATTACAACAAATATTTTTAACTTTAATACTAATTTCATAATTTAAATTAATGATTTAAAAAAATAAAAATGTTATAAAAATAATTTTTCTTTATTTTTAATGCCATTTAAATATGATTTTTTAATCTCTATTGATAACAATGAAATTATATTTACAAAGGCAAAATAGTAAAAATATATATTTCATTTAGTTTACTTATAATGAACAATTCAAACATGATTGATTTTAATTTTATTTCCTATGTGTTAGTTTTTGTAGAGAATGTCTTACTGACATAGTTTGGTAAAAAAAAGAAAAACAAAACTATCAATAATCGTCTTAATGTCAAATTCAAGTTATTTAAAAATCGTATAAAACCTATTAAAAGCCTTGTACACCCTTGTACACTTAGCACATTTCCCTTGTACACTTAGTGTAATACCCTTGTACAATGACACAAATTTTATATATCTCCTAATTTATATATCCATGTAGGTGTATTAATCATATTTTCAATGGTTTGGTTGAGAAAATGGTGGATGACTTAGGGTCAATTTTTTCCCCAAATATCATTATTGGGAAAAATATTAGAATTTTCATGTAAGAGTTAAATAAAGTGCATGACATAGGTGTACAATCATTGGGTGACAAGGAAAATAAAAAAGTAGTTTAGAATCAATTAAAATCATTCACAAAGGGTAATCTTGTACACCTTTGTACAATTAGTACATTTCCCTTGTACAGTTAGTGTAATACCCTTGTACAATGACACAAATTTTATATCCCTCCTAAGTTATGTGTCCACGTAGGAGTGTTTAACCATATTTTCATTGATTTAGTTGAGAAGATGGTAGATGATTTAAGGTCAAGATTTTTTTCTCCAAATATTATTATTAGGAAAAATATTGGAATTTCCATGCGGGAATTAAATAAAGTGCATGACATATATGTACAATTCATGAGTGATAAAAAAAAAATAAAGGAATGACTCATAATCGATTATAATATTTCACAAAGGGTAGCCTTGTACACCTTTGTACACTTAGTACATTTCCCTTATACAGTTAGTGTAATACAATTGTACAGTGACGCAATAAATAAAAAAAATAAAATTTATTATTTTTTTATTTTCATATAAAAAAATAGTACTAAACAAGGTTTTCAATTTCATTTTAAAAAATAGTTTTCAATTTTTAATTAAAAATATTTTCAAAAAGAGACAATATAGAAAATAAAAATTATTTTTAAAAATAAAAAATAAAAACTAGAAAAATATTTTAAAACCAAACTCAAATATAATCTATATAATTTTTAACTACTTGTTTTCATCTAAAATAAGTAAATATACATTTCAACCCTTTTATATAAGAAAAATTCAATCTCTACTATGTATTGATATAATCCACTTCTAAAGTTCGGTCATATGAAAACATTTTAATTGAATAATAAAAACTTTCCATCCATCCTCTTTCTTTCTTTTCCTTTTTCTTATTTTAATAAATTTTCAATTAATTCAAATCATTAAAATAAATCCTTAATAAACAAATTTGTAATATTTCATATAACTTATTACTAAAAGTCATGTTCAAAAAGTTATTAAAATAAGGAAGAAAGAAGATTAAAAAAAAATAAACATTTTATTTTATAATAGTAAAAAAAACTTTAAAATACTTTTTAATATAAAAAAAATTAAAATAGTGAATATATTTATTTTAAATAGTATTTTAATTATTAAATTATTTACTTCTAAAATATAAAAGATAAAAATAAATGTAAAATGTAATTTTTATTTATTTAAATTAATATTTTTTTAGAAAGTATTTTCCAAAATAGTCTTTGAATCATTAATATAATTTTTGTTTATTTATAATTTAAAAATAAAAAAATAATTTTGAATTTTCAATTATTTATAAAAGAGTTTAAAAAAATAATGAAAAATCCAAAAATGGTTAAATAAGAAAGAATAATGGCATGTAAAGGGTGGTAGAATAAAGACAAAAATGAGTCAAGTAGGTATTTTTGTCTATTCCCATCTCATATCCTTGAAATCAATTATAAGGATTTGAAGGACTCTTTATTAATTATCAAAGCCAAATGGGTCTAAAGTCCAATTCTCCCAAAGATCAATTCCAATGGACAATAGAAGTTGAAATGACATTTAATTTCATGAAGTAAGCTATGATATACACATCTATTCTTACTTTGCCTAATTTTTCTAAAGAATTTACTATTGAATTTGATGCATCAATCGTGAGGCTTGGGACTATCCTAAGGCAAGAAGGGTGTTTGATAGTAGTTTCTAGTCAGACATTACCCCTTAAAAGCCTTGTCTTGTCCACATATGGGAAAAAATTTATGGTAATAGTTTTCATAATTCACAAGTGGCATTCCTATGTTGCTTGGCATCATTTTAAAATTTTCACAAATCATTTGAGCTTAAAGTATATGATGGACCAAAGAATTAGCACCCCCTGCATAGGCTATGACTTTGAAGTTGTCTATTGTTATGGCAAGGAGAACAAAGCAGTTGATGCACTTTCTTACATTCTAAAAAATTCCAAAAATAATTCAAACTTTTTAGGCGCATAACTAATGGCTCTATTGTATGCCAACATAATAAATTTGAAAATGTTACTTCTCTAGGTTTGCTTCAACCTCTCTTAATCACAACTTGAAATTGGAGTGATATTTTTATGGACTTCATTAATCTTCATTCAATAGGGAAATGTGTCATTTTTTTAGTGGTTGATCAGCTCAACAAATACAACCACTTTATAGCATTAAGTCATCCATATTCAACTAGGGACATTGCTAAACCTTTTATAGACCATGTCTTTTGTTTACATGACATGCCTACTACTATTATTAGAGATAGAGATCTAGTCTTCACCGACACATTTTGGAATACTTTTTTTCGAGTTGCAAGGCACTCAATTGTGCTTGAGTTTTGCATATCACCCTCAATCGGATGGACAAACAAAGGTTGTTAATCATTGTTTACAAAATTATCTTTGCTATAAGACAAATTGATCGACTAAAAAATCTTATTAACTCACTTTGGACAAATGGTAGTTCAACAGTTCCTTCCACATCGCCACTAAGCTTACACCATATGAGATAATTTATGGTCTACCTCTTTATTTCCTAATGCATACTCTTGATGATTTTAATGTGGTAGTTGTTGACCAACAACTAAAGGACTGTAATGCCATAATGTAGGTGTTGAAAGAAAATTTAAAGAAGGCTTAACACCATATGAAGCAACAAGTTGGTTGATATCATTTTGAAAGATCCTTTGAGGTGAGCATATGGTGTATTTGCGTTTTTTGACCATATCAATAATCATTTATTACATTTCATAAAATCAAGAAGGTCCTTCCACAATTTCATAGAACTTTTAAGGTTCTTTCTTTTTTGGATTAGTTGTTTATCGTTTGATATTGCCTCATTCCTCTAAAATTCACTATGTTCTTCAAGTTTCTTGTCTAAAGAAGAAGATTGGCTAAAATTAGTTGCATAACCTAAGTTGCCATTGATTAATGATAATGGATAGGTCTTGTTTGAACTCCTTGCAATTCTAATTCATCATACAATTAAACATGGAAACTACCCCAAGACTTAAGTCTTGGTTCACTAGTTCAATTCCTTTTCAAAGAATGCCACATGAGAAGATTGGGGGAATCACTCAATTGTTGTTTTCCTCATTCCAAACCATAGTTGTGAAAGGTGCACTTAGGCTCTGGATGGCATGACGCCACCCTTCGGCCCTTCACAAAGGCGCCACTTAGGCGCATAAGGCCCGACGCGGTCCATAGGTGCGACTCAATCCCCTACCTCTTTCTTCTCATTCTTCTTCTTTTTTTTTCTTTTTCTTTTCTTCTTTTCCAACGTTAGGTTTCAAAGGGTAGAGAGAGAGAGCCCTAATTTTTTTTTTGATTTTTTAGGACCAAAACGGTGTCGTTTTGGCCTTGTTTTCCCTTTCAACTCTTTTTCTGGTTGTTTTCAACCCGACAACCCTCCCAAATATTGCCCTCGCCTTAGCCATGCAGTGGAGAAGTGAAAAAGACAAAGAAGATGAGGGAAAATATGAGAAAAATAGAGGAAAAATAGTCACGTACCTTTCCAAGACCTCGGTATTTTTCTATTTTCTTTACTTTTCTTCATTTTTTTTCCATTCTTATCTCATAACTCTCATTGACATTTTTTTAAATATAAATATTGTATTTTGATATGAAAATTTTACTAAATAAAAAATAAATAAACAAAAAAAAAAACTCATATGTATATTTTTTGTTAATGTGATATGCATATTTTTTTTTTCAATTTTTTTTCATAATTTAATTGTAATTATTTTATTATAGTATAGATAATTTGTTTCAAGATGGATAATGAGAGTGAAACTCAAGTGGACTCTAATGCAAGTGGAAGAAGAGATCCTGGATGGAAGTATGCTCGTTTGGTTAATGAAAAAGATTTGAACACAATCATATGCATTTTTTGTGATAAAATAACCAAATGAGGCATATATAGACAAACAACATCTTGTTGGTGGATATAGAAATGCTAAAAAATGTAGAAAATGTCTGAAACATGTTAAAAAAGAAATGAAAGAGTATATGAGTTCCAAGAAAAGTCAAAAAGAGCAAATGAATATGGGAAGCGAAGATGTTAATGAAAATTTGTTTGGTTTGGAAGATGAAGATTTTGATGAGGAGATTAATAGTAGAATTAATGTCACCAACATTTCTAGTGGATGTAGTAACCGAGGAGAAAGTGGTGGTAGGATGTTTTCTTTTAAAAAAACCAAGACAAAAAGGTCCTATGAATCATTTTTTCACTCCTAATGCAGAGATGGTTGTTCAAAATCGGAGAAGTAGGAAGATGAATCAAACTACCATCAACGATGCCTGCAAAAAGGAAGCAAGAGAAAGAGCTTGTATGCTTATCACAAGATGTATATATGAGGCTGCTATTCCATTTAATGAAGTCACATATTCGAGTTTTCAACCATTGATTGAGGCTATTGGCCAATATGGTGTGGGTGTGAAAGGACCAACTCTTCATGAGGTAAGAGTTACTAACTTTAAGAAAGAATTGGCTCTCACAAAAGATTTGATGAAAGATCATATGGTGGAATGGGAAAAAAAATGGATGTTCAATTATATCGGATGGATGGACAAATAGGAAATAGAGAACTTTGGTGAACTTTTTGGTTAATTGTTCAAAGGGAACCATGTTCATGTAATCTATTGATGCTTCTTCAATGATTAAGACGGCAGAAAAGATGTTTGAGTTACTTGAAAGATGGGTAGAACAAGTTGGTGAGGAGAATGTTATTCAAGTTATAATAGAGAATCACTCAAGTTATGTGATGGCAGGTAATAAATACTATTTCTTGAATTTTTATTTACTTTTAAATTTTGAATTATTTATCTTGGGAACTTATGTAAATTTATTATCTACAATGTCACATAGGGAGGTTGTTAGAATTAAAGCTCTCGTATTTGTATTGGACACCATGTGTTGCACATTGTCTTGACTTGATGTTGAAAGATATTGGAAAGCTATCAAACATCAAGAGGACATTGGAGAGGGTTATATCACTAAATGAGTAAATTTATAATCACTCAGGGCTACTCAACATGATGAGACGGTTTACTGGACAAAGGAAATTGCTTAGGCCTACTAAGACTCGGTTTGCAACTGCTTTCATCACATTATCGCGACTGCATGAACAAAAAAACGACTTGAGGAAGATGTTTACAAGTTCAGATTGGTCAGATAGTAAATAGGCAAAAGAGCATAAGGGGAAAACTATGACCAACATAGTTCTAATGCCTTCATTTTGGAATACTATTGTGTTTTGCTTAAAGGTTTTGGATCCCCTAGTTCGTGTGCTTCGTTTGGTTGATGGTGAAAAAAAAACTCCTATAGGATACATCTATGAAGTAATGAATAAAGTTAAGGATACAATTTTGAGAAGTTTTAATGGAAATGAAGATAAATACAAAGAAATCTTCAAAATCATTGATAAGAGATGGGAGATTCAACTTCATTGGCTTTTGCATGCAGTAGGGTACTTTTTGAACCCGAAATTCTTCTATGATAAACCAAAAATAGAGCATGATACAGAGATTATGAGTGATTTGTATAAATGCATCTTAAGGCTAACAAGATACTTTGCTAAGCAAGAAAAAGTTGTGGCCTAAGTGAGTTTGTACACAAATGCCCAAGAACTATTCGAGAATGAGTTAGCTGTTAGGACAAGGAAGACTAAAGCACCAAGTTAGTTATTTAGTTTTGTTTATTTAAATGATTAGATTGTATTTTTGCTCAAATAAGTGAATTGTTTCACTAAATTGTTAATATCTATACTACAGTTGAATGGTGGGCTGCATTTTGGAGCTTCAGCTCCAAATTTGCAAAGGTTTGCAATGAAAGTCCTCAACTTAACATGCAGTGCATCGGGTTGTGAACGGAATTGGAGCGTCTTTGAAAATGTAAGTGACCAAAATAATTACAAGTAATAGTCTAATAGAGTCTTGAATGTAACTTAAAAGTTAAAACTTTAAAATATATTTATAAGCTTATGAATTTTTGTAGATTCATAGCAAGAGGAGAAATAGGTTAGATCATCAACGCTTGAATGATTTGGTATATATCAAGTATAATCAAGCCTTGAAGAGAAGATATAATGAACGTAACACCATTGACCCAATTTCCTTGAAAGATATAGATGATAGCAATGAATGGTTGATAGGAAGAATGGAAAATGAGGATTCTCATGGAGGTGCACAATATGATTTTGTATTTGATGATGATAATTTGTCATGGGGTGATGTTGCTAGAGCTACTGGAGTTGAAGAGGCCAGGTTTAATACTAAAGCTAGAGATAGAGCAAGCTCAAGTATAATAACACCAACGAGGGGGGTAGCTTCAAGTTTTAGAATTTTGCCTTCTCATTCACTAATAGATGAAGATGAAGATAGAGACATGGTTAATTTAGTAGATGGGGAAGGCTACAAATGTGATTGTGGAAATGATGACGATGATGATGATTTTGTTGATTTAGAAGAGGGGTGATGATTGCTTGTTGTAGACAAATTTGTTATTTAAGTGTTTTTAATGATGTTTTTGAATTGTGGACAAATTTCATGTTTTGGTTTGGAAACTTTGGATTTGGATATGTATTAGGCTATTAGCAATATGGATTTGGATTTGTTTTTATGCTTGGAGTTCTTTATTTTTATGTTTTTTGTTGATTAAATTGAAGTTTTGAATGATATTTGATGATTTATGTGTTTAGGACAAATAAATGATTATTAAATTTGATGCGCTTCACTTCACTAAAACTCGTGTCTTAGGTGCGCCTTATAAATTATAATTAAGGCAAATGAAGTCGAGTAACAATGGAGGTAGTAGAGTAACAAAAGAAATAGTGAATGTAACTAAAATAAAAATATAAAATGAAGATATGAACTTAAGAATAAGTTAATTATTTTTATTTATTATTTAAAATTAAAATAACTTTAAATAATACTATTAAATTATTTTATCAAATATTCTTAATTTATTTAGTGACTTAAATTAAGTTATTAATTTGACCGAGGACATCATGAATAATATGCCAAAAATACTATTTTACTATATTATGATAAAAATTAATTTAAGTAATAGCATTATTTTCTTTACCCCAAATCCTGATATCAATATTTTATGTTTTTTAGCCATATAAATTTAAAAACCAGAAAATAAATTGAAAAATGAAAAATCTAAAAAAAATAAAAAAAAATCTACGATTACAAACCTCAGAGTCTCCGTGCCTGCCTCGTCTTTCTCAGTGTAGAGCCAGACCACAAATGGCGATGCTACTCACCTCACACGCTTCTCTATTCTTCAAAAACCCTAAAACCCTTCGATTATCTTCAATCCCCACCCAAAGCCCTTCTCTCTCATTCGCCAAAGTCTCCACCCAAAACCCTCTTTTCTCCTCCATTCGCCTCTATGCCGCATCCCCCGACAACCCTGACTCTTCCTCCATCAAACCACCGTCGGCCAGCGACGGTGATGCATCGGATTCCGAGGCGTCTGATCAAGACATTCAGCATGATGCTGCTCCTGCTGGTGTCGCCGACGAATGGGGTGAGAAGGCGGAGCCGGAGCCGGAGCCGGAGGATTCGTACACGAAGCTCTCCGGCGCCGACCCACCCAAAGACGAGGATGAGTGGGGTGGAGATGGGGATGCGAAGGACTCGTACATCAAGTCGGGCAATGGGATAGCAACCGCAGCGGCGGCGGAGGTGGATGAGGTTGGGGATTTGAAGAAATGTTTGGTGGACACGGTGTACGGAACGAATTTCGGGTTTGAGGCTACCGCAGAGGTGAGGGCGGAGGTTGTGGAGTTGGTGAACCAGTTGGAGTCGGTAAATCCGACTCCGGCTCCAACGGAGGCGGCGGAGCTTCTCGACGGCAACTGGGTTTTGTTGTGAGTTTCTTGCCTTGCTCTTATAATTTTTAAATACTTTCTGTATATAATGAAAGAGAAATGCTACTGTTGTTATCTTATTGTGTGAATAGGATTTGTGAATTTGGAAGCACTTGAAAGTGATGGTATAGGATCAATTTTGGTGTGTTCTTAAATGCCATGATTCCATAATGTTCCACTATCATTCATGATGATTGCCTCCATTTTCTGTAATAGTTCTAGTGATTTCTGTAATGAATTTTATGAAAGAAACAGAATGGGCAATCCATTTTTGTTATCGATGAACAGATTAGTTCCCCACTATAATCTATGCCCATTTGTCATTCTATCAGCAAAACATTGAACATTTGGTGCATTGCATGATGATGAGTGCTTATATACACTATGCCAAATAACTTCATTCACTGGAAAGAAAACTACTGAGAAGAGCAGAGAAAGCTGTTCTCAGTTGGCAACCAACTAAAAAAGGAAAGCTGCTCTTCTTTTTTTTTTTAATGTATCAAAGATTATATTTCTAGCTTCCATTCTGCTACACAGCATTAATGTGTTTTCGAGCATGGTTTTTGTCCTCAAGGATATGAGATGCATGTGTAAATTATGGGGATTATTCATGTATGTGTGCATGCATTTTTGTGTTTGAAAGGATGTAAAAAATGTGTGATATGCTGGTCACAACTCATTTGAACTTCTCTCTTTATGGCAGAAAGTGGGGTTTGCTGTATTTCTCTTGACTTTGGGAAATTTTAAAGGACTATCCATTTTAAGAATAAAACTAATGACTAGCTCAGGAAATTCAAGGCAGATTAGAGCCATGATAATCCTAGAACTAGGAGTGAATTTTGGTCAGGGATAAGGAAATAAGCTTTTATGGTTGCTTGTCTTAATTTTGAGTTGGAGTATTGATAACACATTCTTGCTCCAAGTCTTTTATCCAGAGTTTCAAAGAACATCCTCTCTTTTGTCATTTCCCAGGTTTGGATGCATAAGAGGATTGCAGTTGTGAGACTATGCTCTAATTGTTTCTATTTGCTGGATTTTTTAAGATAGGTAGGCTATGGTTCATGCTGCAATTGAGACAATCCATCTAGTTGTAGTCTCAGCAAATTAACATTTCTCTATGCCTTACCCTGTAGCTTGTATATCGTGTGGAAGCTGCTTCAAGAACCCAACAAATAGCTAGGATTTGTTGATAATCCCTAATTGATTAGAACATCTGGTTGGACGCTGTAATGGAGTTCATCTGAATCTTATCTTTCCAAAACTGATACTTCTTATGCATCCTAGGGGTAACAAATGATTTTACATTATTTTGGAGAAGCTTAGTCGAATAAATTGGATCTGTTATTTGATTAAGTATGCTGTTCTCACCAATGGGTTAAGAAACAATGAATAATGAGGATTTTAGCACACAATAAGGAGTTGGAAGAAGGTTTCAAATCTTTGGTAACATTTTTTAAACCTAAAAGCAAATATTTTTAACTTTAAACCCTTTTACAAACCACAAACACAAAGATTGTACTCAATAGACCAAGGAGTAACAAAAAGTGGGTAGAGAATACAGAGAAAACTGCCATAAACCTGGGGAATCTGAAGACAGTTGGGAAATAAGAAAGAGGAAAGGTTAGATGAGGAAGATTTTGTGTTAACTGGTAAATAATGATAATTTTGACTGTGTAGAACTTTTAACTTCCATATGGCCCATAGCCTACCCTAAAAAAATAAAGAAATCCTTCCACATGGGCCATAGTTGAGGGAATTGGGGTAGAAGTACTAAGAAAAACCTACAGAACTAAAGAGCAGAAAAGGGGAGGTAGTCCGCAATCATAGTTTTTTATCTTCATTTTATTATTGTTATTATTATTTTAAATCTTGTAGCCAAAATGCCTTCAAAGAAGAAGACCCAAAAGTAGATATAGAAAATCCAAAACATACCATTTACTGATATCCTTTACCTCTGCTGCATCTCATGTAACATTTTCCCTGTCATTTAAGTTGTTACAAAGCTTATTACAACTTAAACAAGTGTGGACACCCTGATATAACCACACTTAGGCATAATACCAATGTAAAGAAGTGGCCAAAAGTAAAACAAAGTACAGATAAATTATAATGATCTAAGCTACATAAATATCTTTGTTGTTCCTTTGGTATATGGTCTGTCTTGCCCCTCCCCTACCTATCAAAAAATATATATATATATATATATGGTCTGTCTTGCCTCCAAATAGGGTAAAATTTTCTCTGGATGAGCACAACTTTTGTTTCCTCATTGTGGCGTTATGTAAATCCTAAAAAGGGTATGGTTCATAGCTGCTTTGATTAGTTTTGAGGGAAGCCTTATCCTGAGATGGCATGGCATCATCAGGGGAAGGTGGTGGCTCTAACACCACCAAGGAGATTAAAGAAGGAGTAAAATGATCTGTTGGCACTCCTTGTGAACTTCCAGAGATATCAAAAGATGCAATTGACTTGTATGGAATGTGGAATGTTTCTTTAGATGGATCTAGGAATCCAAAGTTGCAAACGAATCTTCCAGTGGAAAAAGGAGTGAGAACTAGAGAAGAGTTTTTAGCCATTAATGCTTACGCTTTGCAGACAGGATTTGTTGTTTCAATTTCTATGTTTTAGTACCATTGCGCTATCTTCAGTTGGTGGTAGCTTTTGGAGGAAGTTTTCCTGGTCCTTTGTAGTAATCTTTTCTTCTTCCTTTTATTTATTTTTTGTCCTTTCTCTATATGTTTTTATATTTCTAATTTACCCACCTTTGCTCCTGATTTTGTTCTCAAACCCAACAGGTACACAGCAGCTTCTGAGCTATTGCCTCTTCTGGCAGCAGGTTCTACTCCTTTGTTGAAGGTTAAAAGTATATGCCAATCAATTGAAACCAGCAGCCGCACCATCGTCAACTCCACCACTTTGTCAAGCCCCTTCGCGACCTTCTCCTTCAGTGCATCGGCCACGTTTGAAGTTCGAAGTCCTTCAAGAATACAGGTAATCCTTGTCAAAATCTTGAAATTGTTATTGTTCTGTAAGCAAGACACATTCTACACCTATTCAAATTAGTGAAGGGGGAAGTGGGTAAAGGTGCAATATAATCAATCACATACTACATACTAGTTGGTGTACCCAAATAGATTCTTTGAATTAAAATGTGAACTAATTGGGTAGCCCACCTACCTGCTGGGATGGGGAATGGACACTTCAAATCAGCATTCGGTAGGTTTGAGGATGGGCTGTAATTTTCAACTACACTTTGGGTTTGGTACAGGGTAAGCTTTAAAATGTACCATCTCAACCAGCATGCCTTGTTAAGATAATTTTAAACTTTTATTTGCAATGTTTGATGTATTTTGCAGCATAGAATGGTTTATAAGCTCAGACTTGTTAAAAACTTTGAAGAACTTTTAACAGAATGAATGGATGAGTACCATATAATTTTTCAATACATGCAGGTCCAATTTAAGGAAGGAACCCTGCAGCCTCCAGAGATAAAGTCAAGCCTTAATCTTCCAGAAAATGTGGATGTCTTCGGGCAGAAAATCAATTTGTCAGCTGTGCAGCAGTCTCTTAATCCACTTCAGGAGGCAGTGGCAAGCATCTCACGAGCCATTTCTGGGCAGCCACCTCTGAAGGTTCCGATCCCAGGCGAAAGAAGCTCCTCATGGCTTCTCATCACCTACCTTGACAAGGATATTAGGATCTCAAGGGGGGACGGTGGTCTTTTTGTGCTTGCTAGAGAAGGTAGTCCTCTCCTAGATCTCTACTAGACACAAGGTAGAAGCTTACCTATGATATTCATGATGTGTAAAGGGCACGCATATAGGTTCTATATATTACTCTTGTTTGTATTGGTTTTGGTTCTGTCTTGCACCCACATTTTTACAAGGTAAAAAAGAACATATGCCAGCTTACCCATTACTCCATTTTCTGTTTGGCCACCGAGTGGTTTAGGAATAAAGGAAAATTATGAATATTTTTTTTTTCCTTCTACTGTTTCTTCATCAAGTAAAAGGAAAAAGAATTCTACAGGCGTGGTGACGCAGGCGGGTTGAAGAAAACTGAATAATACAAAAATAGGAATGAGAGGCCGTCATTTAATAAAAGTGGGCAGTCCCACTCCCACAACCCACCACCCACCACCCACCACCCAATGGAATGGAGTTGTTTCTCTCACATCCCATACGATCTTGAAGCTTCCCACCTACCAATTTCCAACGGAAGATATGGTCATCCATATTTTGAAAATGCCCTTTGAATCAGTCATTTTACCTTGGGATTCAATTGTTTTAAAAATTGTATACCGAAAAAAGGTCATCAAATCTTTTGATTTTTTAGATATTTTTGATAACATATTTTGTTTGCATTAATTTTGTCAAAGAAACAATATAGAAAGAAAACCATAATCATGGCCAATATATTTGTTTCATTAGGATGATGCTTGAAATGAATGCTTAGAAATAAGATTAATATACAATAAAAAAAAATATTATATACAAATAAATAAGATTAAGATTTCAGATATAGTGGGTAAAGATTATGTATAAAAATTAAAATAAAAGAGGGAAAATTTTGAAAAAAAAAAAAAAAGGAAAGAGGCAATAAAGAGAGGGGGATTTGAAAAGGTCAGAGAGGTGACTCCAACGAGGAAGACGTGCAGTATTCACGTAATTGTCGCCTGCTTTGCCGCATCTACACTTGTCATCTTAAATGATTAAATCAATCTTCCATCTCCTTGTCCATTTCTTCTTCTTTCTTATTGACTCCTAAACCCACTCCACTTTCTATACCCAACCCATAAAAAAAACCTCTATTTTATTCTATTTGTTCTTCACTTTCTGCCCCCTCCAGAGTCAAAGAAGTTGGCTGTTTTCTTTTCATTTTTTAGTTTTCCTGTTGCTGTTTCCTGTTCTTCCATGTGATCCGCTATTTGGGTGTTTGAGGATTTCTCCCTAGTAATTCGGATGATCTATGCAAGGTGGTAGAAGAACGATTTTCATGGAGATCTTTCGTCTTTGAATACGTAGAGTAATTGTTGAAGAGTGTGTGACAAAAAGATACAGAGGAGGGCACAGATTGGAATTTTTGTTGCCTGACTTGGTTTTTTGGAAGAAAAGAAAAGAGGAGAAGGGAAAAGAAAAAGCAAATGCCTCTTAGATTGGCAGTCATAGTGGAACAGAATTTAGTTTGAAAGAGAGGGCATGATCCAAAACAGTCCAAAGATCCAAACCCAGATGCTAAAATTCATAGTTGTTGAGAGACAGAGTCGCAAAAGAAGAGGAAAGGTATAGTTTCAAGAACTCAAGAGTTGCAGGACTGTAAGTCTCTTGTTGAGATTGCTAAGGTTTTGGTTCATAAAGTCAGCTTCAGCTTTTGATATATCGTTGGTGGAGAAATGAGCGTGGATGAACCGGTGAAGCTGGACGATGAGCAGATAGCGGAGCTACGAGAAATATTTCGATCATTCGATAGAAACAATGACGGAAGCCTAACGCAGCTGGAGCTGGGATCATTGTTAAGATCATTAGGTCTGAAACCAACTCCAGAGCAGCTGGACGCCCTAAGTCAGAAAGCAGACAAGAACAGTAATGGCCTAATTGAGTTCTCAGAGTTCGTCTCACTTGTGGCGCCGGACCTTCTTCCAGCCAAGTCGCCATACACACAGGAGCAGCTGAGACAGCTGTTTCGGATGTTTGATAGAGATGGCAATGGCTACATTACAGCAGCGGAGCTGGCGCACTCCATGGCCAAGCTTGGCCATGCACTCACTGCAGAAGAGCTGACAGGGATGATCAAAGAGGCAGACACTGACGGCGATGGGCGGATTAACTTTGAGGAGTTCTCTCAGGCGATAACCTCTGCAGCTTTTGATAATTCATGGGCCTAGACTCTTTTACATTTCTGTGGTTTCCTTTGATTCACCCTTGGGGTGGAATATGAAAGTATGATGGTTCCCGTAGTTGCGGTGTTCTCAGTTTGGGGTGTCTCTTTTTTCCTCTAGTTTTCATTCGAAAGTTCACACTTTAACAAGCAATTTCTCCAATTAGAATTCCTGTCAGGCCAAGCCTGGCGGTGATTTGATTTGATTTGGTTTTCCTTGTGAAATTAATGTATTAGGTGTTTAGGTGTTGTGAGGTTGCCTTTAGGCTTGTTTAATTGTTTCACAGACGCTAAGACTAGACACTACAGATGGTTTGAAATGCTAGAACAGAGAGAACGAAAATAAACACTAGAATTTCACTGCTAGTTTGGATTGTGTTCTGGAAATGTAAGTAGGAATTAAAAAGTCGTTCATCGAGACCAAAACTCACTCTTACCGGCATGATATTGTGATTCACCTTCATTTCCCTTTTAAACCGTGATATTATGATTCACATTTCCCCTAATTCTTTTCGATTCTTCTTCCTACATAACAAACACATGAGGGTTGGGGCATGATTCATTCCAACATCCCCACCATGCACAAATGTATTTTACATAGTGTAGCAGATTCTTTTCATTCGTTTCCACCATTCTAATTCCAGAAATCATCGTGCAAAGAGGAAAATCAAATCATCTTGCCCTCCTTCCAATAAGATATAGATGGTGAATTTCAGTCCATCAAAAGTGCCCTTGGCATGTATAGCTCCTTTGTTCCTTGGAAGTGATTATCCATGGAGGCTATGGTTGACATCTACCGAGAAAGAAATTGGTCAACCGAAATGCTTCCCCAGTTTGATACTCCAGCAAATACAGGTACTTGGTGTGTAATTTTTGTTTCACAAACTCAATAAATATCCGTATCCTGTGTCTATTCCTAGGAGTGTTGAAAAGCCTCGCACCATTTTGTCTATTTCTGGCTTCTAAACAAGCAGCAAATCTACATACTCTACAGTGTTGTTGAATCTCCAACGGGTGAAAAGGAAACCCACCATGTGACACCTCTTATTTAATAGATGAAATCTTGAAAACACAACGTAATCAACATGGGACACTGCATTTTAATCATCCCGTATATTTGCTTAAAATAAAATTTCAGCATTATGCCAATAACAAAACCAGTATGTGGTATATCTTTACTAATTTTGTAGAAGACTCACTTCCATCTAGATCAAAAAATAGTGTGGAGGGGGGGAGGAAATGAAAAAGAAAAGAAATTCAGGAGCAACTTCAAATAAATGAAAACAGTGAATTTACTTTGCCTTCTGCTTGGATTTGAGCATCACGAACCCAACAAATGTGCATAAGAAGCAGAGAAGTGTCACTCCAGCGAATACAGGTATGAGTATGGCGTAATCTTGAGGCAGAAAGTACTTATGGATAAAGTGATCACTGTCTACAAATGGCTGAAAGACCATAATAGAATATGAACAACCAAGTATATGCAAGTCCCAAAAGGAGTACAGGATCCAAATTGAACAGAAGGCGAACTTACCAGGATGATGACCCAAAAGGTATAATAAGTGAATATGGATATGCTGATAAAAGATAATAGAAACCCAACCGCTCTGTCTGCTAATTCCATTCTGACTTACAGCTTCTACTGCCTGTAAACCCATAGTAAGCACATTAGCATCTTTGTACATGGTAGCAGACACTTCAATTTTTAAAAGATGCATCACATCCACCTGGAAAACAACCATCCTGGCATCCTCAAGAAGCCTAGGTTTGGGAAAAGATCAGTGTGACTTAATAAAAAAATATGTAGCAAAACCATAGCTCCCTTATAGTAGTTTCTTTCTGCCAATAAGCCCCTATGGAGGCTCTGTCAAACTGCAGAACCTGATTTATGGACTTGACCACCTGTATAACATATACAGGGACTTGCCTTACTAAAGTGTAATAAGTTACTAATTGGTCCCATGTACGGATTTCCAAGTCTTTCATCCAATGTTTAAGCATTAGTATGAAATCATGATTTCTTAAACCATAGACCCATGGGTTTTTTTTTTTTAAAAGAGAGAGCATATATTTTATTAGTGCCTAAGTGGAGACGTAGCATACTATGTCCAAAGTATACAAACAATGCCCAGTATAGGCACAAAGGTAAGGAACAAAAAACCCTTCACCTTACTTTAAGCTCAATTAATCTACAAAATCTAACATAGACAATGTGTGGTCCTCTAAATACACCCTAGCACAATTAACAAAAGTATACATAAACGTAGATTTGATTGTTTGGTTGGACTACTCAATATCATTAAAAGTTCTTCTATTCCTTTCCTTCCAAAGAGTCTGCAACAAGCACAAGGGAATGACCCTCCATGCTTTTTTCTATTTTTTACCTGTAAAAGAGTCATGTTCATCCAATGGGCTCCCTCTAACTGAAGATTGCATAACCCACTCTACTCCAAAAAGAGAGTAAATCAGGTATCACACCATTCTTGCTTTGGAACAATGCATAAGCAAGGGATCTATCATTTCCTCCTCACCTTTGCACAAGTAACACCTATTTAGGAGATTCCAAGTCCTCCACACTATATTAGTTGGAAAAGTTTGTCTATGCCCCCTAGAAGAAGAAAAATAAAGAGATCTAACTGAAAACTTCCAGCTCAGTTTGTCCTCCACTTCCCTTTTGACTACCAACGTTTGTAATTTCCAAAACAAGGTCTCCACTGCAACAAGTTCCCAATCATTAAACTGCCTTGAAATGGGGGCTCTAACCACCCCCTCCCACAACCTCCTCCCAAGCCTCTACCACCCATCCATCTTTGTTAGTAGCAAAAGAAGATAAGTTCAGGAAGGGTTCTTCTAGTGTTTGATCTCCGCACCATAAGTCTTTCCAAAATTTAACCACCCTTCTCTCATTCCCAACTAAAAAGTGAGATCTATTTTTTATACCCTCCCATTCATTTTTGATGACTTTCCACACCTCCACTCCATAACCATCTCTCACCCCTCTTGAACACCACCTCCCATCCTCCTCTCTGAACTTTCATATTATGATTTGTTTCCATAAGAACTTCCTTTTTGTAGCAAATCTTCAATTCCACTTTACTAAGCAAAGCTATGTTGCACCAATTACCATGAGGGTCTTCATACCCTTGTCCACATTCTGAAAAGAGTTGAATATATACTTGAAATTTTTGTTGAAGGTTATGCAAAAAATGGGATTTGGGCCAAAGTGGATGGGATGGATGTGGAGTTGCATATCTACTGCCAAATTCTCAGTGTTGGTTAACGGTGTGCCAGCTGGATTTTTCTCAAGTTCTAAGAGGTTGCGTCAAGGGGACCCTCTATCGCCCTACTTGTTCGTCATGGGAATGGAAGTGCTAAGTGTGCTTATCACGAGGGCTATTGAAGGGGGTTTTATCTCTGGGTGTAGCATTTGGCGAGGTAGAGGGCAGACTGTCAATATATCTCATTTACTTTTTGCGGATGATACAGTAGTTTTTTGTGAGGCAAAGAAAGAGTACTTAACACATTTGAGCTGGATTCTTTTTTGGTTTGAAGCGGCTTCAGGGTTAAAGATTAATTTGGACAAAAGTGAGGTTATTCCAGTAGGGGAGGTGGAAGAGGTGAACGAGATGGTTGTTGAGATAGGGTGTAGGGTGGGACAGCTGCCTGCTGTCTACTTGGGGCTGCCTTTAGGGGCGCCTAATAAGGCCACTTCCGTGTGGGATGGCGTGGAGGAGAAGGTGAGGAGGAGACTTGCCCTTTGGAAACGCCAATATATTTAAAAAGGTGGGAGAATCACTCTTATAAAGAGCACGTTGACCAGCATGCCCTTGTATCAAATGTCTTTGTTCCGTATGCCAAAATCAGTGGCAAGGAGGCTTGAAAAGTTACAAAGACACTTTTTGTGGGGAGGGGCCAATGGGGAAAAAAAAGCCCACTTAGTCAAGTGGGAGGTGGTGTGTGCGGATAAAGAAAAGGGAGGGTTGGGATTAAGGAAGCTTGCTTGTTTGAACAAAGCCTTGTTACACAAATGGATTTGGAGGTTTGCTCGTGCTAAGGAGGATCTTTGGAAGAAGGTGCTTGAGGCTAAGTATGGGCAAAAGGACTTTGGATGGAGGACAAGGAAGGCAAATGGGGTGTTTGGAGTAGGGGTTTGGAAGGAGATTTTGAAGGAATCTGATTGGTGTTGGGAAAACATGGTGTTCAAGGTAGGAAAAGGCAATAAAATCAGATTTTGGACAGATCCTTGGTGCGGGAATAATGTGCTGTCCCAAAGTTTCCCGAATCTCTTTGCCATGGCTGCCCAAAGGAATGCCACGGTGGAGGAAATGTGGGACCAGAATTTTGGCCAAGATGGGTGGAATTTAAGGTTTTTAAGGGCCTTTAATGACTGGGAGTTGGATACGGTGGGCAACTTGCTGGATGTGTTAAGGGAGCATAGAGTTACGTTGGAGGAAGATTTGGTGATTTGGAAGGAAGGAAGAGACGGGCTGTTTAGAGTCAAGAGAGCGTACAGTGTGTTGGCAAGCCCCATTGTCGCTGAGTTCCCGAATAGCAATATATGGGTGGATAGAGTTCCAACCAAAATTGCTTTTTTTGTATGGGAAGCTGCTTGGGGGAAGGTTCTCACTCTTGATAGGCTTTAGAGAAGAGGGTGGCAGTTCCCAAACTACTGTTTCTTGTGTGGTTGTGAAGAGGAAATGATAAATCATATTTTAATACATTGTCCAGTTGTCATAATATTGTGAGATATCATTCTTAGGTTGTTTGGTGTTCAATGGGCATTTCCAGAATCTGTAAAGGAGGTTTTATTTAGCTAGAAAGGCTCTTTTGTGGGAAAAAAGAGGAAAAAACTATGGAAATCCATGCCGCTATACATTTTTTGAACAATTTGGAAGGAGAGGAATAGACTAACTTTTAGGAGGGGGTGTTAACAGTTCAGAAGTTAAAAACTTCGTTTGTGTGTAATGTTTGGGGTTGGGCAAAATTGTACATTGGTGTGGAGCCGATCTCCCTTATAGGCTTCTTGGAGTGGTTAGCCTCCACTTAGGGGTTGGGGTGTTTTGTTCTTTTTTGGTTGGGAGGCCTTAGTCGCCTCGTATACTCCCTGTATGCTTTGCGGCTATTTTGCCTCCTGATAATATATTCTGCGCTTACTTATAAAAAAAAAAATATACTTGAAAAAACAATTCTATTTTTCCTCTAAAACTACCACTTACAAAGTTCAAAAAGTGTGAACCTAAATAAGATGTCAAATTCATATAGATAGCTTGACGAGAAGTACATATAACACAAGCAACAAACATAGGACAAGAAAAATACCATCATAGATAAGGAAAATCCTAAAAGTAATAGAATAGACATGGCATGGACATGAGAACAAGTAAATAAATATTTTAAAAAATATGTTTCATGTGGCATATAAAAGTTTGATTAATTTGTTTAAGGTTATAGAGCCAAAAAGTCCAAAAATGTACATGATAGAAAAAAAAATTACGAAGTTGCAAGAAGCAATGAGGAAAAGAAATCCATAAATGTAGTGTGTGATGGCTCCTATGGTACAAAGATGAAATTTAATTCTAATTCAACTTTGAGGCAAGGAAGGAATGGTTTTTTCAGGGTTAAAGATGCTTATAGGTTGTTGGATAAACCTAATGCCACAGTGTTTCCCGCAAAGAAAATATGGGTGGATAGGGTGCCAACTAAAGTCTGCTTTTTTGCTTGGGAGGCCACTTGGGAGAAGGTGCTCACTCTGGATAGACTTCAGATTAGAGGGGTGCAACTACCAAATTGTTGTTTTTTGTGTGGCTGTGAAGAAGAGAATGTAAATCATATTCTTTTACACTGTATAGTGACTAGAGTCCTTTGGGATATTATTTTTGGGTTGATAGATATCAAGTGGGTCCTACCAGAAACTATAAAGGAGACTCTTATCTCCTGGAGGGGCTCATTTGTAGGGAAGAAAAGGAAAAAGATTTGGAATTCCATTCCGTTGTGTATTTTTTGGACGGTTTGGAAGGAGAGGAATAGATTAGCTTTTAGGGGGGGTGAGTTGAATATTCAGAGATTAAAGAATTCTTTTGTTTGTAACCTGTGGAACTGGGTCAAAGTGTATTTAGATGAGGAGTCTTTCTCCCTTATAGGTTTCTTGGAGTGGATAGCTTCCACTTGAGGGGAGGTAGTTCTTTCTGGTCCTTTTCTTTTTTTGGGCTGTAGCCAGCTTGTATACTTCCTGTATGCTTTGTGGCGTTTAGCCTTTTTAATGAAATCCTTGCTTACTTATCAAAAAAATATGTGGGTGTCCGTGTGAAGTGAGCTTGTTGGGTCTCAGATTCTGTGGCCAGCTGCTCAGATCGTACGAAGAAGAACCTTCCATTTGACTCAGTTTTAGGTTTTGAATCCTAAAACCTAATATTACCTAACTGAACAACTTACAGCACAACTGTGGATAGCAAGGCCAACATATCATTAACCATAGTCAACAAGTTGTTTTACTTTACTGGAATATTCCACATTCTTGATCCCTTGCCATTTCCTTTTTGTGGGTTCTTTTAGACCTGCCTCCATTCTCTCAAAATTCATTTGGTCAATGCTTGTTTGGGATACATTTGTTATTTTTTGTTTTTAAAAATAAAAAGTCTTATATAAATGTCAAAATTCTTAGATACCTTGTGTACTTGAAAACATTATTTGAAATCTAAGGAAGTAAAAACTTTTCACTTTCTTGAATTTATAAATGTTGAAAAGGGTTTTTCCTTAGATTTTAAAAAATGTTTTCAACAACACGAGGTAAATTTTTTCTTGTTGTATGAGAGTTCTCATATTTTGTATACAAGTTTCCATTTATAAAAATAAAAAATAGGAAGTGTATAAACGCTACCTTGGTAAATTGGTTAAAGCAGAAGCTTCAACTGCTTCAGGCAAAAAAAAAAAAAAAAAAAAAAAAAATTCTTGGTATTTCTGTCACCTTTTGGCACTTCAGCTCACAGCTTGACAAGTGCAAAGAACAATTCAAATCACCATCCACTACATATTAAGCCTATCCTAGGATCTATAAAACACTTATTTCAAATCATGTTGTTTCTAGTCTTGCCATTCTTCATCTCAAACACCCTTAAACATGTATCAAAATCAACACAGAACAAACATCTTTATAAACCTAATTACTGCATATTCCACAACCCCTTAACCAAGAGATTATATGGCCTTTCCCCCAACCAATTTTAGAAATCCCTTCAACCATAATTCTCAAACCTGCCCATACTTTCAAAATAAAAACAAAGTAGATAAAACAGCTTGTCATGATGGCTTAAAAGAATAGTGCTTGCAATCATTAAATGTAGATTATTAACAATGGAAAGTTACCAAATCTTTAGCTTATTACATAAAAATACTTGTGGCCAAGATATGAATCACATTTTTCAGGTGAATTGATGACAAACCCATCTCCAACTAGTCATCTTCCACAGCATCCCATGACAAAGCCATTCAGCCTAACACATAACCAAGGACTGCTATTATAGGAGAACAATCACCGGTATTATTAATGAACCTACTAGTTTACCCTTCCTGTCCATGTCAAACAGCTTTTCAAGCTCTGAGAGCACTGTAGTTCACTCTGCTGGACTTCAGTGCATCCAAACCTCCCTCAACTGAATAATTTTGCTGTCCTCCATATGTATGGGCAACATCAGCATTTCAAGATGTTCTCAAAATGTTTGCAAAGGTTTCATTTCATCAAATGATATACAAGTCACATATCAACTTAATAAAACTTGAGCTGTTTACCAGGTTGAGCATTCAATAATTCAGAAATTATTACTGAAAAAGACTCCCAAATACCCTAGAATTACCACTATGCTTCTTCTAAAAACTGAACTAAAGTTGCAAAATGGACAGCAGTTTAATGCAACGAATCATTGGTATTGTGGTTTAAATTCATCGATTCCCATAAAATCTGAATTTCAGATTATTCAGATAATTCAAAATATAAATTAAGTAAAGATAACCCCACAATTGAAGGAGGGGGGGAATGGGATGTGAAGGACAAAAACGTAAGTCGTAACTGAGGAGATTTGGGGATTTGGAGTATAATTCGAAAATTTTGGCCTTACCTCTTCTCAACTTGACGTGTTCTTCATGGATCATGATAACAGTGTTCGGTTACTCTTATTGACTCATCCAAATCACAGATGGGAATGGGATTCCAGTTCCAGTGAAGTGTGACCCAAATAGGGGCTCGTGCCCAGCCAAAGTGAGCCTACACACCGGTTTTGGGTCAGCCCAGCCCAGAATGCAGCCTAACTGGTTATGGACTGGTTATGGGACTACTTTCCATGCATAACCTGAAGAATATGAAGGTGTCACATGGGAACTTGCCATCGGAGTTCCTCCCACCGTCCCAAGTACTGGTAGGCTCTATATTCTCCAGAATGTTCTAGAAGAATGACACCACTCTTGCCAAACATCATTGCTAAATTTTGAATTAGAAACCAAATTCTAAAAAGTGAATTTTTTACTCCATCTGATATATTGTTTTTATTTCAAATTCTAATTAAAACAAAAAAAAAAAAGGGAGGCAAAAAGGCAGGAGACTGGTGGGACATTGGTGTTATCCAGATAACAATGGGCTACCTAAATAAAAGTGACGCCAATGAGGAGTTCAAACAGTGGACTCCTTCTCTGATGTGGTATGTGTGTTGTAGTTACCAACTTCCCATTCTGGAGAATTTTGTTTGTAATTAAAAGAAAAGAAGGCAAGTCAGTTGCTGTTTCACTTGCCCCATTCCTTACTGAACACAATTTCCCATACCTTTCTGTTCACTGGATCTGGTCTTGGGTCAAGGGACCACTACCCCAAAGTTTTAAATTTTAATTTAATATGATTAATATTATGTAAATTAAATTAATAAATTTTTAGGAATTAAAAATAGAAAAATTATTTTTTTTTAAAAACATCCAAACAAGGGTTTTTTTTTTTGAAAAAAAAAAAATTTAAACAACTTGTCAAATATTCTTGTTTTCTAAAAATATCCAAAAAAATTGGTTTTTATTCTTAAACTTAAAATTAATTTTTAAAACAAATTTCAAAAAAACATAATCAAACAATCACATATTCTAGTAAGCGTGATGAACATTCAAGTGAGAGTATTATAAAATATTATAAATTCAATATACTACCGCCATCAATAAATAATTTTCTTTTATGAGAACCACCATCAATAAATAATCAATAAATAATCATTTACACCATTTGCTACATTATCCATATCATATATAAAATCCATAAAGCAATCCATAAAATATGAAGAGTTTGTAGACTTTTTTCTTTCCAAAGTACCATTATTAATCACTTATCTCCCTTCATATTTCATATCTTTATTATTTAACTATAACAATCATTATCAAATTCAGCTTAAAAATCATAATAAATTCACTTTTTTATTATTTTTAAGTTATAATTGATAAAATTAAATTCATTTTATTTATTTATATTTCTTTTTTGAAGGTAAGAGTTTTTACTTATTTATTTTATATGCTCTTCTTTATATTCCAAATGCTTGCATTTACAGTGGGATCCATTGGCAACATGGTAGATACCATTTTCATCCAAGCCAAATCTTTTATACATATAATTTTATAAGAATTATGGCTTGAGCTACAGTCCAAAATTCAAATTTTTTAACAATAGAATTGACTGATTAAAAGCATTCAAAGTGAAGCCCTTGCCCTCTGTTTGGTTTCCAAGAAAATAGAGCAATAAAAGAAAGTAAAATTTTCATTCCTATGTTATATCTCATCCTTTACTTCCCTTGGCAGTGTGAATTTTCATTAAAGTGACATTGGTGTGTATTCCGGTAGGTGAAAATTTTGCAATTCAAAATATTAACTCCTTTCCTATTTTCTCTGTATCTAAACTTTTTTACAGAAGAAAACATTCCCAAATAGAAAAAGACCGCTAATCTAGCCAAAATTTCCATTTAAGTTGTAATTCAAACTGGCAATTGTTCGATATCCAAAACGAAACCCTAGAATTCAAAACTTCCACCAACAATTCCCAATTTATACAGCACTCAGACTGAAATCTGACCGGCTGCTTGGGTACCAAGAAAACGAAGAAAATAAAAAGAAAACCACGTTTTATTTATCATCTTCTCTCTCAGTTTCTTTGCTGCCAGCAATCCAAAACAAATAAAAAAATAAAAAAAATAAATAAACAAATAAACAAATAAAAAAATAAATAAACAAATAAACAAACTCAGATCAACTAAGCCAGATAGTCATGTGAGTTTAGGTAAGGTGCAATTTTCTGTATTCTCGAGCTCTAAATGGTGAAAACATTACAATTCAAAATTTTCTATCATTTTCTCAGCATCTAAATGATTGTGTATCTAATCCAGAAGTTGATAAATTGAATTGGGAATAGAGATTAATAGAGTACCTTCAACTATCGACCGAAACGAATCGCTTTGAGAAGGAATGATCGAATGCTTTGGCGTAAACAGCCGCAGCCAAACCCTAAAGCTGTGAGTTCAGTCGAGGGATGGTGATTGGTGTTGGTTTCACAAATTTAATATTTTAAATTTATATAGCTTATATTCTTAAAAAAAAATTATTTTATAATTAACTAATTAATTAAATCAAAATGATTTCAATCTCTTTTATATTTTTTATATTAAAATATAAAATATTAGAGTATGTTCGATAATATTTTTATTCCAAGTATTTGTTATGAAAACATTTTTAACAGAATCAAGTGTATTTATAAAAAACACTAAAAGTAATTTTTCAACATTAAGTGATTTTTAATATTTTAAAATTTTTATAAAATTTATTATTTTAAAAAGTGCTTTTTAAATTAAAAATATTTTTTAAAATCACTATCAAATAGACTCTTATTTTTATAATATTATTTTTTAGGCTATGTTGGTTCGGGAAAATTTGAGAAAAATTGTAAGAAAATTAAAATAAAGAAAAAAATTGAAGATAAAAAAAATATAGAAGTTTTTAATTAATTTTAATCACATTTAGTTCCTACCTTATTTTTAATAACAAAACCAAATATATGAATTTCTTTGTATTTCTTCCTTTAACATTTTCCTAAAATCAAACATAGCATTAATATTATATTTAATTTTTTTTATATAATATTATCATATCTTTATATAAATTTAATTATGTATGTTATTTTATCATCCTAATTCTAAAATAATTATGTAATATCAAGTATCTTTTTCTCTTTTTTTTTTTTTTTTCATTTCCCATAATCATTAGAAATATTTTATTTTTTTTAAATTTAAATGAACTAATAATGTTCTCTCAATCATTCTATTTATACTTAGTATTTTTTAATTAAATGTAAATATTATTTAATTAAAATTAAAAAAATAGGTATTTTCAAAAAATATCTTTTAATTATTTTCTTTAATAATTATATAAATATAAAGAATGATTAAATATAAAACATTATAGATAGATATTATTTTTAAAACATATTTAAAAATATATAAAATATTTTAAGAATTTTTCCAGTCTCTAATAGACCTTTACTCTATAAAATATATAAAATAAAATAAAAACAATTTTTAAAAACTATTCTAAAAAATTGTTTTTGAAAACATTTCCAAAACAAACCTTACTATTTGTTTGAATATACTTTTCATTTTTTTAAAAAAAAAATTAAGGAATGGTACTAAATCATATATAAAAAGTAGAATCTCTATAAAAGGAAAAAAAAAATGTAGGGACAATTGTGTTTTGGGCCTAATTAGGCCCAAAAATTAAGCTTTGGTTCATATAAGTGAACCATTTAAGCTCAAAACTTAGAGAAAGTATCAAAATTGAGAAGAATGATATAAATTTTTAACATTTCAAAAAATAGCCTTTGTTGAATATGAAAAAAAAACAAAACAAAACAAAAATATCCAAGTTGGAATTGTTGCCTTAATTTTGCTCACTCTTTATCATTTCAACCTAGACAGTGGTCGTTTTCTTCTTTCCCTCCCGATTTCCTCCATCGCTTCCATCTCATCTCTATGTCTCTTTCTTTTTCTCTCAATTTTGTCTCTTCCGACCATTTGATTTAAGGTCAAATACATTGTCATAATCTTTTTCCCGATTTCAGTTGGTTGTCTATCGTTCACTCATTGATCCCCACCGGTGTTGCCCTTCGTGCCGACTATAGTTGGCTATTTGAAGTTAGTAGGTTCTCTAATTTCATTTTCTCCTGATTTTGTCTCTACCAACTATTTGATTTCAACCCAAAATACATTGCTCTAATCTCTCTCCCGATTTCAGTTCTCCATGTATCGTTCCCTCATGAATCCCCATCGGCATTGCCCTCGGTGCAGACCCTTGTTGGATATTTGAGGTTAGTAGATTGTCTAAATCTCGACCTAGATTTGTTTAATCCTATATTTTGTTTAATCCTCGTTGGTATGATGAGAGAGATTCTTGTTTTCTATTAACCTTCAGTTTACAAAGTCAATTTTGGGTGCTATTTATGTTTTTTGCAAACCTATCTTAAAATGGAAATAGTTCTTATTTATTGTAGTGTTTTTTATGTTGAGATACATAGGTGACTTTGTGATTTTTGGGTGCTTGGCTTTTCTTTTTTTACATTGATGGATTTTTTCGACAGTTGAACCAAATTCTAGGGATGGAATGTTTCGAAATTATGCACCATTCCTACATAATTTTTAGATAGTAGTATTCATTTGTACCCTGTTTTATTGGTGATACTCACTAGTCGCCCCCGTTTTGTGTTCCAAGATAAACAGACTTAGTTGTTATCTACCTTTTATGAGTGGTTATGAATTGTTCTCCTTATGACATAAATTGAAACTATTCATGCGCTTGAATACATTGAGTATCTAAATGGAATTCTATGATGGCATGGAGAAATACAATGTGCCTATATTTTAAAATAAAAAATAAAAAATTATTGACCATGTTACCCTTTAGCCTTGTAAACTAGGGTCATGGGATTAGATTCAATCAACATTTGCTCACACTTACCTCAATATGAGCATAAACCTGTGTCTCGTATGAAGAAATAAATAGCTTATATGATTGATCAAAACCAATTTGTAATTGCACAACACACAACAAATTTCACTAATAGAATTGACATTTCTTCAGTAAAATAAACAAAATAATGCAAACTGAAACAAACTTCGAACAACTTTTAGAGACTTTCATGTGAATATGAAAATAAATTTCTAATGAAAAAAGAAATCATACAATACTATTTTCCTTAAGGAAATCAATATGAGCATAAACTTATGTCTCATGTGTTTGTTATTTTATTTGTTTCAGTGCATTATTTTGATTTTAGGGAATGTTTTATATTTTTCATGCTTGTGTTGATGAAAAAAAAAAATTCAAAATTGACCAACACTAAGTCATGCTAGGGTGAGCATTTTTTAGGGTCCAACAAGGCACCCATTGCACTTTAGCCGATGTTGTTGCAATTGTCAATATAATAGAAAGAACACAGAATACAGAAAAATGAACCAAACATGTTTGTGTTATTACCTATTATTAGATCAATTGACTGTGAATGGGCTGAGTACTTAACAGTTACAAGTTATCCATCATGAAAAATACAAACCAAATTTCTATCAAGTGTACGAACCCAACCCAAGAAACAAGTCAACAACTGAAAAGCTAGGCATTGAATTGTAGCAAGTGTTTATCTACCAAATATAATTGTTCTGCTACACAAATCCTATTTATTTATCAAACTAGATTGAGGGTCATTTCCTTTCTAAATTTAGGGTCATACGGTCTTCTTCCCTCTTGTCCTGAATAGATGTTTGCATCTAGGTTTCAACTAGCATATTCGTTTTCTAGTCATTTATCCATCTTAACATCTCCATTTCAGCATGTTTATTTTATGTGGGTAGGCACCATTAGTATAGGGCTTGTATCTAGCAAAATTGCCCTTTAATGTTAACCTAACAACCCAAAACTAGTTTTCCACAACATCTATCATGCTCTAATCTTGCAGTTAATGTTCACTTCATTCTCCATATATCAATGATCAATTGAAAGAGAACCAAATAGTCACTTAGCCATCAATTCTTACAATTCCTCCACTTTTGATGCTATAGATATTTATTAATTCTACTCTAGGCTTATTGGTTTTTTATTTTATTTTTTATTTTTTTTATGGATAAGCAAACAATAAAATATAAAAGATGCCACTCAAAGAAAACCGCAAGTACATGGGACAGTTGTAATCTAGTTAGTGACGTTATATTTTATAAAATTGAATTTCTGTTTAATTTAAAATCCCTAAATTGAAAGGCTCATTTTCATAGTTATAACTTAAATAAAATCCAAACGATTTACACCCCACATAGGAAAAAAGATAAGCATGATTTGGAATTGATTTGCCTATCTTTCTTTCAATACTCATGTTTTTCAATGTATTGGTTCTTTGTCACATTAATATATCTTGTGTCTATGTTTTCATTCAAAACTTGAACTTTTTGTCCTTTCATCCATCAAATCATTTTGATTCATTGTCAATGAAATTGGGGTAGATGCAAAGGATAAAAACATTTGAAAATGAGTTCTCACTAACATCAAATTCCTTGTTTTTGATAAAATTCATTTCCTCTAAGAGGTTGTATGTCTGTTAACCTTTTCTATCACTAGTGCGATCAATGCAAAGCAGTTTGAGCAGTTGCTTGTTTGGGCTATGGAGGGAGGGGGTATAAAACCTAGCAAAATTGCTTGGTTGTGGAAATGGGTCATTCCAACTGCTTTGTTCAAACTCCTCTTAGGTGAAAGCAGCATGGAATGCAGAAGTGGGGAGGTTAGTAGATTAGAAAAACGTGTTGAGTTTCAAACTCAAGAACTCATAACAACGAAGGCATAGCAATTTAAGTTATCGAATTGCCCCAAATCAACTTAATGTGCATTATTCCTCTATTTTACCTAACATCTTAAACTTTTGAATCAACTTTGTAGCTTAACTTTGTATAAAGGGGCAAGTTGTCAGGAAGTCATCAGTTCAAACCTCATTGTATTATTTATTTTCCCAATTTATTGAAACTATTTGTAATTCCAAAATAAAGTAAAGGCATGCATTTTTTCTGACTTTCATAATTTATGCTTGATATGAATAAAAGTTGATTACTTGGGGTTTGTTTGGATATATTTATTGGCAATTTTTTGTGTTTAAAATCATAAATAAGAGCATAGTAGGAAATTATGAATGATGCAATTATTTTATTTTATTTTATTTTCTATAGATAACATTAAGAGGCCAAAAAGAGTTATACATTTAAATGACTTCAGATAAATATATATGATAATCAATGAACATGACTCAAACTCAATATATTTTTAACGGGTTTGGGTTAAGTATAAATGAGTTTGAGTTAAAGTCATACCGATTTTGCATGACCTTTTTAATTAATAGGTAGTTTTTTTTTTTGTCACTTGACATGAAATAAATGTTAATATTGTGAGTTGGTGGCTAAGTAAATATGGGAGTCAAGCCTTTGCAAAATCGTAGTGTAATTAAGAATGTCCAACCCAATATCTATAATGGTCCATCTACCAATTGAAATTGTTGATGGTAGAAGCCAGACTCCTCAGAGTAGGGTGCATGTGGTGGTTGTGATTATACCCCCACGTTAAAAAACAAAACTCCATTATCTTGCACTGCATTCTACAACCCACTACCTTTTCCCAAATACCGAATAATTACCACCATCATCATAATAAGTTTTATGTTTCCAAATGATATACAATTTGATTACCTCTACTATTAAAATTTAAGTGCAGTTGCATTGGAGGTGGACATATAACCGCCTACATGTCAATCCCCATTGTGTCGGCCTAGTTTTTCTTCTAAACTCTCACTACCCACTTGAAGTTTCTCATTTATCTGCATTTATACCTACACCTTACCCACTTTCCTTTTTAGTGCCATTGTTTGCTTCATTGTCTTCCCAACCCTACAAACTCAAATTAAGGTTAGGTGGACATCTTCATTTTATCATGATTATCAACAACATCCCCACTTGACTTATCTCCTTTGCCTTTCTATCTTCCATTTGGTGTGCTTCTTCTTAATTACTTGTTGTTGCCTTCACATTAAAGGTATGATAAAATATGACTCAGACTTTGTTTGCACAATACATATTGGTCATAAAATGCTAGTGCTACTAATTCGTATGGGAACATTACCTATTGTGAGATGAAAAAACTTTTCGGATCACATTGAATATGCATTATTATTTGTTCAACAATATAAATTTGTGTTTTATTTGAGAAGGTTGATGGACCCCACAAATAGGATATATTGTTACATTTTCGTGGGAGGCAAACTTGTCCAAAAAAATGATCGGTTGTGGAAATATGTGGGTGGAAGAAGCAAATGTATTCACATATATAAAGGAATGTCATTTGAAGAATTCACTCAAAAAGTCTTAGAGAAATTCAACATCTTTCTTCATATGATGATGATGCACTACACCCTCAAGTTTAACCCCAGAGTCATCTAAGATATAGAAGATGAGGATGACTTGGATAACGTGGTTTCCCACAGTGATGAATTTGCAAATGTGTACATAGTACAATCACTCCATGTGGAAGCCATTGAGTCAAATATACCGAATGCACAATTGACATTTGGTTAATGCGTTTTCACATGGATGTCTATTTAAAATATTGTGAATATCAATTTTACGAATGATGTAGTCTAATTTTGTTTATGTATGTAAATGTAGAGGTCCACCTCCCACATTTTCTTCATCTAATGCATCATGCGATGCAATTCCTAATACTATGATGCTATTAAGAGGTTTTGCATAGCGTTGTGCAAATAGTGAGTATACCTCTTTGGAATCGAATCGATTTCGTGAGGCAATATTAGGTTCCGGACATACATTTATAAATGTAGAGGAGTTTTGAAATGTAATATACCATATGTCATTAGCTGGGAGGTTTCACTTCAAGTACGAGAAAAATTCACCTACTCATATGTTCATAAAGTGTTCGGCTGAGGGTTGTCCTTGGAAGATAACATCTCATGCTGTAGAAGAGAATGAAATATTTCAAGTTCATACTTACCAAGTTAATCATAATCATATAGCTCAAGATAAGTGTTCATCTAAGGTGAGAGTTTCTTCAAAGAGAGATGTTGTTGTTCTTGAAGATGTGTTTAGAACAACTTCAGAATATCTCCCTTGTTAAATATGCGAGGATTTTGAACGTGATCATGGAGTTCAATTGACAATAACCAAGCATGGCACCTTAAAGAGAAGGCAACAGAGCGCATTTATGGAACTTCACATGCGTCTTACGCATTTTTGCCTTGGTTATCCCATAGGCTAAGAGAACTTAACCACAGAACTATTGCGAAGTACACTTCTCATGAAGGTCACTTCAAGCAATTGTTCATTACCCATGCATTTTCAATTCAAGGGTTCATCATGGGGTGTCAACCGATATTGGCTATTGATTCTTGCCACCTAAGTGGTCCATACAAGGGAGCTCTTTTGTCCGCCATTGCATATGATGTAGACAATGGAATGTTCCCTCTAGCCCTTGGTGTGGTTGGTTCAAAAAATTATGAGGATTGGTATTGGTTCTTGGAGAAATTAAAGGGGGTCCTAGATGATAAAGAAGTAATTATTATATCCGATAGACATCAGGGGATATTGCGTAGTGTTTCGGAGTTGTTCGAGATGGAAAATCACGCCTATTGTTATCAACATGTTAAGGAAAACTTTTCTAACTTCTTCAATAGGCAAAACATTAGAGGAAAGAAAGGGAAAGAAGATGTTTTGTTGCTTTTAAATAGCATTGCGTATGATAGGTTGGATATAGACTACAACAAGGCATTTGAAAAACTTGTGCACTTTAATAACAACCTAGCAAGGTGGGTTGCGGAGAACAGTCCGGAGCATTGGGTGATGTCAAAGTTCCTTAAAAAACATTGGGATAAAATGACAACTAATAATGCAGAGTCCTTCAATGCGTGGCTAAGAGAGGAACGCCACCAAACAATTTATACATTGTTGTTGATGCACATGGATAAGCTTGTAGGCATGTTGGACACCCATATGCATGGTACAAAAAATGGAAGAATGTGGTTGGACCAAAAACAAAGGAGGAGCTAATGTCAAATATCATGAGGTATGGTCTGATTACTATGATGCCTTATTTGGGAGAGACGTTTGAGGTGTTTACTGGGAGGTTTATTTAGTTGTGGATATGCAACAACATAAATGTACTTGTCTAACATGGAAAATGTCGAAATTGCCATGTGCACATGTATGTGTTGTGATCCGCACATTAAGACACGATGTGTATGAGTATATCGACCCATGTTTTCATGTCTCCACTCAACATTTGATTTACTCAGTTCAGTTTCAACCATTACCAACACACAACATTCCCAAAGTTTGTAATGATGAGAGTTTGCAAGATGGAAGAGGCAACTTATTTCTTGGTCTCCAATCCTCGCAAGTGAGACGTCTTCTAGGAAGACCCTAACAAAGGTGCATTAAGTCACAATTTATCCATAAGAGAGCTATTCATTGCTCTCGATGCAATGACATAGGTCACAATCGGTCTAAATGTAATAATTTGTTGCCATGACATGTTCATTTTTGTGTTTGTAAGGTTTTCATCTTGTGGACGATCCCTTATTATTCCATTCTATGGTATTTGGTGGCGGGATAGTTGCTTTTGGTACTTATGTATTGCCCTTATTATAGGCACGATGCACTACTTTCTTATTTTCATGATTTGGAGTTGCTTTCATTAATGAATTAAATTGAAAGTGCACTTTCAATGTGGTATCCTTTAAGTTGTTGTATACTTTCACTCGCTTATTTAAAGTATGACCTATTCACTATTTTGGTCCAATTTTAGGCTGAATATTAAGAGAGAGTATGGTTGTTGAGATTGTATAGGTGGATGAGGTCTCTACCATATTTGTTGTAGTGGGTTCACATCATTGCATGCATGTATTTTCATGTGACTTAGTTGAACTTTCACAATATGCTATTGCACTTGGTGTGTAGTTATTTACTTGGTAGGTTTAGCCGTGAATAACATTGTACTCTTCTATGCCTAATGATGTAGCTATATTATTCATAATGTCTGGTAATGGGCCGAATGGTTCTGGTAACAATTCAAACCCTATCTTGGTATGGTACAATGTACTTGCTTATCTTAATTGCTTTTTGCATTCTGGCTTTGCAAACATACTATTTGAGAGGTTGTGGCTTTTCCAATAGAGTGGCACAACAACTTATACTTTACAATTATGCAATCTATATGTATTGTGAAAACATAAATTAGAATGCATGTTGGCATAAAAAGAGGTAAAAGATCATTTTATGATAGTTATAGATTACAGTCGGTGTAAAAAAATGTCTGCCTTGTGGATATATTATGTGATATCATTTTATGATATTTTCATTTTATGATACATTTTAATGTAGCATATAGATATATTATGCAAGAAATTTACGTAATACCTTCATCTCCCTTGTTATAGTTATCATGTCTCAGTTATGTTGGAAAGTTCTCTAATATAATATATTAATAATTCAATATTTTTTTATTTTATATTATTCTGTCAGTTGTGTAAGTTATCGGGTAATTTTTTTGTATAATTTGGTCATCTGGAAAATGCTTAGGCACATAAATACTAAGTACCTGTGCTTTAGTAAATATCTAACTATCAGGCTTTAGATAACCTCTATTTTGTTCATTTGATTAATTATTGTTAAGGAGATTAATGTGGTTAATCATCCAATAGGACCAAACAAGTTTTGAAGACAATTGAAGGCTTCTTGAACGATTTTGCTGTTTATTTAGTTGTACATTTCTTCTTTTATTACTTTTATATTTTAAAAGAAAGCCAATATGTATTGTTTGGTAGTGGGTAACTCAAATTGATCTAGTAAAGAAAGATGAGACAATTACATTTGCATATGATCTATGTCACATTTTCTCGTCTATTAGAAGCCATCCATTGATGCCATGCTTCTGACTGTGCCAACACACTATCACGTGTCCCATTATTTGTGTTAAATGGGAAGATGTAGATGTTTGTCATCAAGTGCTAATATTTGTGCTACTGCATTCTGTAACTCTTATAAATTACATTTTCACTTTTTGTCCTATTTTTGTATCACCAACTGCATTGATGTTGTTGTTCCTAACATGACCATGTTCTCAAACATTGCATGCAGGCGCCATCAATGTTCACTTGATGCTCAGTTGCATGGTTCAAGAAACTATGCAACTGTTTACCCGATGAAAAATTGTAAGTCATAGGAGACTTTCAATTTGGAGGTTTCTTAGCCTTAAATTGTAGAGGTTCGACACAATATCTGTTTGTTTCTAATCCAACATTTCAATGTTGGATTTAGACAGATAGAGTTCTCACCCCACAAACACTATGTTGTTACAGCCATAGATGTGGCCCTCATTTTCGGACTCCCAATAGAAGGCGTATTCTACAAGTGACATCTACCTCATTAGAGCATCAATTTGGTACAGTTTGAGCATGTGAGAAGAAACTCCTCAACTTACCTATTGGGGAGGAGTTCCATTGAGCATTCATACACTACGCATGTGCCACGTTATTAGCCCCCACGTCTAGGCTCGATGGTTGCCATAACTTGTGGCATACCATCCATGAGGATGAAATTAGAAATGACATCAACTGGGGCTAGTTTGTGCTTGACCAGCTCGTAGAGGGAATTAAGTGATATCAACAATCAAACACTTCTTAGGCTACGTTTTGTTTATAGGTATTTAACTTATATGGGATTTGTTTTCCATTTTCTAATATAATTTTATTTCACTACTAAGTAACATTTTCTTGTTGATGTTTGTATTTATTATGCAACTACATTATGCAATTAAATTCCAGATTCCTTCAGTCCAAGTCCCCCCAACATCGGCATGGACTGATGTGTAGACCCTCCATTTTGTCCTCTTAGCATATGTGACACTAGGTGTTTTCCTATACTTCTCTCTTGACTCGTCATCCCTTGGTGGCCCGTTAACACTTATATAGTTTCATTTTCTGAGCCACCTTTAGGAACCCTCTGTTGAGGGACTCATTTGAACCCACATTGTGACATTGGTCATCCTTCATCCTTAGGTTAGATCCCACTTAAGTTCACCTAGACCCACTCTGGTTCACATAGGCCCGTTTAAGCTCACTTAGACACGTTTGACCCACTTGGGCTTACTTAGTTTTACTTGGCCCACCTAGGTCACCTTTTAGGCATGTCTTGCATGGCTTCCATGACTTGTTTTCGTACGATTGCATCGCTTTTATTTTTTATTTTTTATTTTATTTATATATATATATATATATATATATATATATATATATATATATATATATATTCTTACTCATGTAATCAATTTAATAATTTGGTTAAATGATCCCTTTTGATCTAATAATGTGGCAAATATTTTTGTTTAATTTAAAAATTTTATAAAATATTTTTATTTAGTCCAATAGTTTTGTAAAATTCTTTGATTCAATTTAGTAATTTTGTAAAATACTCATTTTTAGTCTAAATAATTTCACAAAATGCTTTCTTTAATTAGATTTTTTATTATAAAAAAATAATTTTATTTAATTTAATATATATATATATATATATATATATATATATATATATATATATATATATATAGATATAGATATATTATTTAATAGTTTTTTAAGACATTTTAATTTAGTTCAATACGTGGGGAAGAAGAGTTTTGAGAATGTGGGAACAGCAGCCCACATTGGGAAGGAAAGAGATGCTGTATTTTTTTTTGGAAAATAAAAGAGTCTTGGTGGGGAAGTGGAGGAAGACCATTAGGAAGGAGAGACTGGTGGATAGTGGAGGAGATTGAAAAAAAAAAAAGACTTTTTGGGGAGAGTAGAGTAGGCAGAGGAAATATATAAGAGGAGAGATTGAAAGAGAAAAAAGAAAAAAGAAAAAACCAAATAGGAGAGGAAAAAAGGCTGAAGGGGAAAGAATAGAAGAAGATTCTTTATTAAGTTTAGGAAGATAATAGAGAGCACGAAACCCAATTGAACTTGCTGGAGATGAATGTTTATAGGTATTTTCGGTACGTGTTTCTTCTTCATTTTCATGATCTTTGTTCTTCATTTTTTTTTTTTTTTACTATTTGGGTATCGTTTGTTTATTTGGTTATGAATAACTATGATTGTATTGTTGAGTTTTGCTGATCATGGACTCATTTTCATGTTTATTTTTGTTGATACATTCACTGTTCTTTATTTTTTTCGTTTAATTACTAGATGTTATTTGATGCTTGGTTTCTTGGAAAATCATGGCTTAGTTCTTGTCTAAAACTCCACATCTATATTTAAGCTCGTCGATTGTAGCGTGTGATGGAACTTAGTTTTGCTTGACAATTTTATTTCCTAGTAATTTTGGGTGGCCTACCTATTTGGCTTCGGTTATTGTTAATGTTATTAGGAAGCATATCTTGTAAGAATCAGATGTTCCTTCATCAAGCCTCCAACAAAAAACATTCCTAGTTACAGTCAAAGAAAAGTTTGGGCATGTTGTTATGGCTACTCATGAAGCTCGGGAATACGTCAATTCTGATTCAATCTAGATGCCATTAAAGGTTCTCGAATGCTTTGGTGTTGTGAGAAGTACAATTTGGTGATTTTTTTTAGTGGGTACCTAAGATTGATAAAGCTTTTTGAAATTTCCAAGGACGAATAGGATGAAGCATGTGGGCAAGGAGTTAGGATCAAATTACCACTCAGTGAAGAATCAGAGGGAGAAATAAGAGGTCCATGGTGCTTCGTTTTGGAGAGATTGAGAGAGAGTGAGCTGGATAGAAAAACAGAGTTGTAAAAAACTGGTTTTTAAAGAGAAATGGACAAGACTTTTTGGGGTAAGCTAGCTGAAAGAGTGGGAGTGTGGAGAAAAAGAGAAAAATAGAACAATAGTGGGAGTGTGGAAAGAAAGAAAAAAACAAAGTGAGAGCGGGAGTGTGGAAAGAAAAAGAAAAATAGAGCGAGAGGAGAAATGTGGAGAGAAAGAGAAAAACAGAGCACAAGGAAGAGAGGTTGCGTCTTGGCTTGGTTTCAAGGGAAAAGGTGCCTATGGAGAATTGATCCTCAAGCAATCTGGAAACCTTCAGCGACTAGTTAGGCATGCCGATAGTGGGCTTCGAGGTTGAGATCTTGGCGCTTCTTAGAAAAATGGAAGCTAAGAAAGAGGTAAGGGATCAAGAGGATGGGAAAAGAAAGAAGAACTCTTCTTCTTCAAAATTTGAAAGGGAATTGAAGGACCTGTACCGTTGTCCTTATAGGTTACTATTACCTGGTTAAAAAGGTCACTTGGGATCTTATTGGCTCCATCACTACAAGGCCGTATCGAACAAGATCATCGAAAAATCCAAGGGATACACCTTTATTCTATTCAAGCACCGGAGTGACGCTTGGAAGGCAGCAGCTATAGAAAAAACTTGGAAATTGAATGACAACCTGCTAACTTACTTCAATTGGTTCGGTGTTATCTCCAGCGGTGGGGCAAGCCGCCATGTCTATATTGGTAGCCTAGTCAATGTCAGAGTATGCTTAGAGGAAGATATATGTGAGCAATGTGGAAGCGGGACTCAGAAGGTGGGAGATTGGAGAGATTGCATCTCGGATTGCACAACTTTATTTTGGGCAGTATATGTGGATGAGTGAAGTAGGTTACTCATCATAATCTTATGTATTCTATGAAGCAATACTGAGCAGTTACCACCGTAATGAGGTTAAGTTTTTGGAGCTCACTCTTGACACTTTTAGGATGCTTCAATGTTTGGGGTGGGAGCCTAGTGGATCATTCAACCAGTCAGATGATGCTTCTTTAAGTGGGATGGGTACTAAAATTGGTCAAAATGGATCCCCTAGTCCTAGCCACATAAACTACTCTCATGATATTATTGATCCTAGTTTGCCACCTAACTATTTCATCTCAGGCCCACACTTTGCATGGCCACCTTTGGAATGCAAATCTCATTTACCACGTGTCATTCTCTTTCATTTTTCATCCTCACACGTCAAAATATAATTTTCAAAACTCCGATTTTCACGTTTAATTTTCAAAATTTCAATTTTCAAAACTCCAATTTCCAAATAATTTTTAAAATTCCAGTTTTGTTTTTTTTTAATATTCAAAACTCTAATTTTCAAATTTAATTGTCAAAACTTCTGTTTTCAAATAAATTTTCAAAATTCCAATTTTCAAATCCAATTTTAAAAAATCTCATTCTCAAATAATTCTCCAAAATTCCAATTTTTATAATTTCCATTTTCAAATAATTTTTCAAAATTCCAATTCTCAAATTTAACTTTCAAAGCTTCCATTTTCAAAAAATTCTTCAAAAATTCTAATTTTAAATTTAATTTTCAAAACTTTAATCTTTAAACAATTTTCTAAAATTCCAATTTCCAAATTTAATTTTTAAAAACTTCAATTTTCAAACAATTTTTAAATTTAATTTTTAAGAAATCTCATTCTCAAATAATTCTTCAAAATTCCAATTTTTTAAACCTCCATTTTCAAATAATTTTCCAAAATTCCAATTTTCAAATTTAATTTCCAAAACTCCCATTTTCAAATAACTTTGAAAATTCCAATTTTCAAATAATTCTCAAAGCTCCAGTTTTCTTTCAAATAATTTTAATTCCACTCCAATTTTCAAATATTTTTAATTATATAATTTTTCATCATTTTTTTTATGGTTTTAGTTCAAGAAAATATTTTTTTTAATAAACTTATCACATTTCCCTTCAGGTAAGCACTTTCACAAATTTTCTTTGATTTTAAAGTAATTTTTCGTTTTCTTTGATTTTTAATATGCATGAAGACAATTTTCATAATTCCAAAATAATGGAATTTGTGGGATTAATTCATGCAAAAGAAATTGAGCTTTAGTAGGGGCCCAACATTCATAACATTTCTTTTGAAAATAATTAAAGTGAATTGTATGGTTGATATTGTTTGATTTTAATTAGTTTTGTGTGAGATATTTTACATTTATCATTGTGTACTAACTTTGTTTCATGATAACGCTTTATTACTTGCTGCCAAGGTACGCTCTTACTCTCACTTTGTTAATTCATTCGTTATCATGATTTGCTTTTGATTTATGATCATTTTGGTATCCATTGATTTCTTAATTAATTGTCATGTTTGCTTCACCTTATTTAGTAGAGACCTGTTTTTTAGGGACTTAGAGGGGTGCTATGGTCTTTTATCGTACCTTCCCAATAAGTAACCTAACCCGATGTTGGTTTTCCATAAATTGTCTTTTCCAAATAAGGAGTCACACTTAAAGTTTTCTTTCTTATTTTGTTTTCCCTTAAAAAAATAAAAATAAAAATAAGTGGCAACTCCAAGTCTTTTCTAAAAATCATATTTTCACCAAATAAAATAAAAAACAAGTCATGCCATCAAGTGGAAATGCATCGTGAAAAATACAGGGTCCACATGATGAATTGATTAAGCAACAACTAGCTCATGAGATAAGGGAGTTTGGATCATTCAGACATGTCGAGGTTTATTTTTAAGTGATTCATGTAGAAATATAGTGTCATTACCAACATAACACACATTATTTCAGTACTAATCTTAAGTGTTAATTGTAGGGGTTTGAGAGATCTCCAACTATAGAGACTATGTAGAGCATGAGACAAATGTTGAGCCTAAAAATAGTGATGTAAGTTGGCAATTTTTTAAAATTCTAATGTAAGTACATTTCATTGTAATTGTAATTTTTTATACTTGTTCACTACAATGAAATATGTGGTTGTGACATTTTTAACTCAAAGATAGTCAATGACCGTGTGCACATGAATTTACATGTGATAGGAAATATAACACCAATATCATGATGCAGAATGAGCAATCGACCAATATCAAAGGGGCATACAACAGCAGCTGGGAATAATGTGTAGCCTAATGCAAAAGTTAGGGGCTCAAAGACATAGTGGGATCAATTCAGATGTTGCTAGTCACTTTGGCTATGCACTAGTCAACAATCCCACAACCGATGACCATGCATTTCCTGGTGAAGAGGACATGCCTTGGCATGGTGCAGACCATGTGATAGACTCACCAGATTACGTTGCTACCCTTGACTTTGAGTTGCAGCCCAGTGTACCCATTCATGTACTAAGTGGTAAAATTTATGCAAACATCCATATGGTAGGCAACCTAAGGACCCAATGATATAATATACCTCTCTGATGATTATTGCTAAATCTCGTATTATAGATGGTGAAGAACAAGATGAAGCTAATGTAATGTCATTGAGTGTTTTTATTATACTCCCCACAAATATGAGCATGCGGAGACGCTGAGTACGTCGAATGGCCCCAAACCTCTTGCTTCCATTCATATCCCAACCAGAAACCAAACAATCTGCCATAAGAATGGACCTACAAGAAGCAGCTGCCTTTGTCTTTGGAGGGGATTTGGATGCTAAGTAACATACTTCGGACACACTCCTCTCATTATACGAAAGTGAGAAAACAAAAAATAAATTGTATGTGTTTCTAATAGTGAGAAACTAGTGGCAATGCATGACACTAGCTTAACCGGAGGCAATTTGGGATGCTTTGAAGGGAATGGCTGGATAGGAAATGATGTGCATAGGACTTATTATCCTTCAATATGCATTAGTTTAAGTTTGAAAATTAAAATATTGTTCTGACGTATTTAGTTGCTTACACTTTTATGATGTATGAAATCAGGTCGTCGATGCCTACAGTAGATTGTTACAGTATGAACACGAATTGAAGACGAAACTGTTTCTATCCCCCTACATAGTTGTAATGATGATTGATCCATTAAATCATTGTTAAACTTTAATTTTTATCTTGAACCATGCATTAGCTATAATCACAAATCTGATGTTATTTCCTATTTGATATGCAGGAAATGATCATTCGCTCCCTAAGGAAAACACTTAGTGAGCGAGGCAGTTATAGGACGATTTGAGCCACATTTGTATCCCATGGATATTCCATATGGGAATGTGAACAAGGTGTAGTGCAGTGTTTTATGATTGTAATTCATTTTGGTTGCATGAAGGTCCATTATTTAGATGTATGTTTAATGGAAGTCAATTGGTGTAGGTCTTCTTACTGGTTCTTATAAAGAACCATTAGACACTCTACGTATATGACCTACACAATAAGAGAATCCAATTGCTAGATTCTCGGCCTGGTAAGAAGAAGACCACTTTGAGTGGAATACAACAAAATCTGGTAAAGTAACAAGTAACAACTAATAATTTGTTAGGTTTGTCTTCCCAAAGAAGTTTCAATTGTTGCATTAATAAATATTTCAAGCTAAGGTTGTCCTATGGCTCTCTGTACATAAGAAAAATGTCATACCTTATGAATTAAGGACATTCAATTTCCTGACACTAGATGTACCACCCCAACCTAATGAGTGAGTGTTTATCTTACAGTCCAGGTTTATGTTCAAATGGATTGCAACTTATTTTAAGTTCCTCTGTTATTTATAATTCTACACTTAATAACATCTTGGTCATAATATTGTGGTAAGCACGATTGCGAAGTGTTTATTATGAAATTCATGGAGTCGTGGTCAATAAGGGAGGAGGGGAGGGAGAGGTTCTCCAAATCAATCGATGTGATATGTAGAAGAAACTATGTATTATCATCTTATTAATGTTAAAATAGTTAGAAAATGCTAAATTAATTCATTTGTTGATCTTTTGCTATAAACTTGAATGAATGCAGGGAAAGTTGAAACATTATAGATTGAAGATTATGGGGAGTTTGTTGTTTTCACCACAGAATGCACACCAACAGTGTGTCATGAGGGATTAATGGGGACTGTAGTTTTTTATGACACTGTATAAATTTGATTTGGTTGTAATTTATGTTGGACAAATGTAGTTATGTAAATGTTCGTATGGTGCCACTTGCGTAAATGAACAATGGCAGTATGGGATAAGTAGGAAGTTGGATTATTTTTGGAGACAATGACAACAATAATTAAGTTTATTGCATAATTGAACAATGACACTATAGGAGAACACGTCATCAAGTGTTATGGCAAATACAAGGGAATGGAAAGAAATTAAAACCTTCGTTTCTATGTAATAGGAAAGATTTTGAGTTAAACTGATTGTAATTGCATTCAATTTGTACAAAGACAATTAAAACTTTCGTTTCTGATTGTAAATGTATGTTCATTGTTATAGAAACTAATGTAATTGGAATTATACATAGATTTTAATTGGTTTATTTTAGATTCCATAATAGGCTACGCTAGGTGTTTGGACTATATTATAAAATGTTTTATTATTTATTATTAAACCCATGTTATGTCATTGTATTGCATTTGTATTTCTGATTTATGAAAGTTTTAGGTCATATTGTATATCAACTTTTTGAAGCTTCTGCAATGTGATTGGTCATTGTTAGAGCAAAACTATGTGTAACAGTGGTAGCATATTAGGTATATTGTGACGAAGTGTATAACCAATAGCAAGGAAGAAGGATTTTAAATGGAGAAGTGCTTGGTTTTTGTTATCAAAATAGAGGAGACAAGGCAAGTTGAAGAAAATGAAGAAGAATGTGAAGATGTAGAACTGAAGCAGAGGGCTTAGCTTGGCCATTGCTGAAGTCCTTTCCTTCATTGTGTAGTGAAATAGTATTAATTATTAGGGAGAATATGCTTAATGAAACCATAGATGTTGGGCTCTCAAATGTCAATTGTAAATTGCTTGGCATCTTCCTGAGATTATAATTTTCCTTCGATTCAACCGACAAATCCTATAACAAGGCTGACTTAAGCATATGGACTCATCCATATTTAGAGCTTTCCATTTCATGTAACAACCTTGATTCTTTTTTAAACAATAATAAAGTTCTTCTTAACATATAGTTCTTCATATTGTAACAACACTGTAGCAATGCTTCAAGGATTGTAGTTATCAAGTTGGTGCCGACAGTCATCGACTATAAGAGTCAAATTATCGGAGATGATCCATGCGGGGATTGTTGGCATCCTAAGCATTGTTTGAGTTTTGGTGGCATGATTTTCACCTGTTTTACTATCACTGCTGGAGTTGAAACAAATTACAAGCAGAAACAACTTTGATTCAATAATTTTTCTTTCGCTTTGAACACAGAAATTGGTGAACCACAAGTCATTCAAGATCATACTTAAAAAGGCCTTAAAACGATCAAGTTGGATTGGGACCATCCCGTTCACCTGCAGCATATGAGTTCCACCACCCTGAAACATGTCACTCAGTACATCTCCTATGAACAACAAGGACAACATTCCAAGTTTTAGTATAGAAAATATCCATGGATGCAGATCTCTACAACAAATTGTGTGTCCAGCAAAGAGATTCAATGGCCAATTCACTCCCCACTTTGGACCCATGTACATGCAACCCATGCACACATGGCTACCCCTTTCCTCATCGCCTTTGTATAGCCTATACCAAAGTTGTTCTTCTATCAAATATGGACCACAAGTCGAATTACTCCTGTCTAAAACCTCATGACATGCTCACCACTTCCCTATCTTTCATACCCACCAAACCTACTTTTCTCACTACCTCCTCCACTCATTCCACCATTCTCTCCCAATAAACTTCTTTCTCATTCTTTCCCATGTGCATGCAACCTATATGCATGACCACTTCCAAGCTTATATTTTCAGATTCAAACTCGACGCATGCATGGCCCCTTTGGATACCTCATTTTCCAAGCTTATAGTTGCATGGAAGTTTTCGTCAATGGCAAGAAAGACTTGTATGTCAAGAATGTGCAGAGAACTGTTATGGCATGGTTTAGAGCAGTTGTACTGCAGTTTGAATGCAGTGCATTGCCCCTTTTCACGGATCATAGATGTGGCAGATGTCATTATTGGTTTTGACAGGGAATAAGCCATATTTAAATCCTATTCATGCAGTGGTATATCATCAGCTATCATTAGAGTCGACATCTCTCATAAATTGAGCAAGCTGGAAGCTTTGCTTCAACTCTCAAGTTTCAACTAGAGGATGCCATTGAAATGGAAGACTTTGAAGAAGCTTTCCTATGCGCTAGAATGACCCATAATCCTCAATCCTTTGGTGTGTAGCCACTTCGACCTCCTGTATTCGATGGCCTAGATGCAATGGCTTCAATGGTGGACATGAGCATTCAGAACAACATAGAGAGAAGCAAATTAAGTTATTTTTCGTAGGGAACTGGTAATCTCATTGATGACTGCTGGTGAGGTGACTACCACTGGCAAAAAAACCAAGTGCCATGCTCAAAATCATCCACACTAGGCATGTTGGTGCTTAATGGTTTATTTTCAATCCTCTCCGGTCGATTAGGAATTGAATCAACAAAGCAATAGAAACCTCGTACATGCAAGGGTGAATTTTGGCTTGAGACTAAGGAGAAGCAGTTTTCGAATTAGTAGAAGAGGGAAAACTCAACTAGCCTTTTTTTTGGTTGGCAGCCACATGCTCATGAAATGGTTAGGTTTTTTATGACATTATTCCAATGGAGGTTAAACTTTGTTCTACTACAAGAGAATGAAATTCTTTTGGCTGTGAGGGATCAAATCCTGTCATTTGTTAGTAAACTTGACGAGGTTGAAAAATTTGTGGGACATGTTGCTTTTCGGATGCTGCATGCTCATGAAATGGCTGAGTCTTTTATGAAATTATTTGAACCAAAGCTGAAAAAGAAAATAAATGATCAAGTGGTGTCACTCATTAGGCCACTGAATGAGGTTACTAGCGTTGCAGGAGATATGGAGAGAATTAAGACATTTTGTTAGATTTGGGTGAATGAGTTAAGGATAATGCTCCATGAAGCAGATGATTACGTTGATGATTTCAATATTAAGGTGTATGGGCAGACTAGGCGGGATCAGAAACAGTCAATTGCAGAATTTGGAAATGGACTTGAGAATGTTAACCCACCACTGGTAGAGCAATCCTAGTTGCAATCTGGGCATCATTTCTGCATGGCCATGCATGGTCACTCTCCAGTGCACCACCCAATGGCCAAACGTCATCTTTTTAATTCTTTGTTTTTTGCTTTCAAAATTTGATTTTTAGATTCCAGTTTTCAAATCATTTTCAAAAATTCAATTCTCAAATAATTTTAGTTTCACCACTTTTCATTCTTCTTTAGATTTTTAGGTCTACAAAAATCCCATTTTCAATAAAATTTGTTGCCATTTTCTCTTCGGCAAACATTTTTCACAATTTTTCATTGATTTTTAAATTGTTTTAAAATAAGCATGAATTAAATTCTATAATTCCAAATCATGGAGTTTGTAGAATTAATTCATGCAAAATCAATTGGGTTTTGGTGGGGGTCCAACATCTGTGATGTTTTCTTTAAAAAATGATTTGAGTGTAGTGTTTAATTGATATTGATGGGTTCCACTCCATTTTGTGACACATGAGATATATTTTGTATTCATTATTGTGCATTAACCCTATTTCATGATAGCATGTTATTATTTGTTGCCAAGGTATGCTCTCACCCTCACTTTGTTTATTCATCTGTCATCATAACTTGCTTTTCATCTATGATCATTTTGGTATCCATTGATTTCCTAATTAATTGTCATGTTTGCTTCACCTTATTTAGTAAAGACCCGTTTTTAGGGGTTTAGAGGGGTGTTACGGTCTTTACTGTACCTTTCCAATAGGTAACCTGACATCCGGACCCAGGTTTGGTTTTTCATAGATCGTCTTTTCCAAATAAGGAGTCACACTTAGGGTTTTATTTCTTATTTTGTTTTTTTCCTTTAAAAAATAAAACAAAAATAAGTGGTAACTCCAAATCTTTTCCAAAAATAAATTTTTTCACAAATAAAAAACGAGTTCGCCATCTAGTGGGAACGCATCGAGTGAAATATGGGATCCACAGTATCTTATGTACATATCAATAACCATTTGAGAGGAAAACTTGATCCTAAAGCCCTTCGCTACATTTTGTGGGGTATTCCTTTACAAAAAAGGATACGACTGTTATTCTCCACCAACTCAAAAACAATAAGTTACAAGGGATGTAATCTTTGTGGAATATCAACCATATTATGGGAACACCCATCTTCAGGGGGAGAATATGGAAGATAAGTGGCAGGGTTCTTTAGATTATTCTGACTATTTTGGTTAGAATAACTCATTAGGTCAGCAAAAAATTAATTCTAACCATTCAAAATTTAACACTCTTCCAAAGACAGTCATTCCCATTTCTCCTAGTGCTAATTTGAATCATGATGGTGAAAAATTGTCCGAAATTCTTTTAGCACTGAAATTCCTGTAAAAGTCAAGAGTTCTAGGCCACCTAGCATGTATTCTAGGAGAAAAAAAAAACAACTCATTGTTGCTTCAAATGATATAATCATTGACTTTGAAACAAGTATTAAAGGAGGTAATCAGTTTGTCAATCATTCTAATGACTTAGATTTGCCTATTGCACTTAGAAAATGGACTCAATCTTGCATTGTTTACCCTATTTCTTAGTTTGTGTCTTTACAAAACTCTTCCCCCAATTTTGTGCCTTCACTACTAAATTAACCAACCATGAAATTCCAAAAAATGTTTAAGAGGCCATGAGCATGGAACTGTGGAAGAAAGCAATGAAAGAAGAAATGAGGGCTTTGGAAAAAAACAATACATGGGAGATGGTGAGTTTACCAAAGGGGAAAAGAACAATTGGATGCAAATGGATTTTCACTATTAAATATATAATTGATGGTATATTGGAGGGATACAAGGCGAGGCTTGTAGCAAAGGGATACACTCAAACATATGAACTTGACTACTTAGATACATTTTCATGAATAGCCCTGATGAATACAATGAGGGTGTTATTGTCCCTAGCAACCAACTTAAATTGGTCCTTACAACAATTGATGTAAAAAAAAAAAACGTCTTCTTGCATGGAGACTTAGAAGAGAAAGTGTATATGGATGTTCTACTTGGATTTTCGCACAAGACATGGTCAAATAAGGTGTGTCAACTCAAAAAATTCCTATACATGCTAAAATAATCTCCACAAGCATAGTTTAGTAGATTTACCAAGTAAATGACCAAGAGAGATATCAACAAATCCAAGGAGACCACACTTTATTAATCAGATATTCCACTCAAGGCAACATAATAATTCTAATTGTTTATGTTGATGATATTATGGTAACTAGAGATGATTTAGAAGAGATTGGTCAATTAAGAGCATACCTTGCAAATGAATTTGAAATTAAAGACCTTAGAAGTCTTAGATATTTCCTTGGAATTGAAATTGTCAGATTAAAACAAGGTATATTTATTTCTCAACAAAAATATGTGCTTGATTTCCTTAAGGAGATAGGTTTGTTGGGTTGTAAGTCTATTAAGGCACCAATTGAACTTAACCCTAAACTAAGGGAGAAGAAAGAAGAAGCAACTATTGACAAAGGGACATATCAAAGAATGGTAGGGAAACTAATTTATCTATCACGCATAAGACCTAACATTGCATATGCGATTAGTGTTGTGAGTTAGCTCAAGCACTCCCCACTACAATCCCCCTTAGAAGCTGTATATTGATTACTTAAGTATCTTAAACCATTCCCAGGCAAAGGAGTAATGTACTACAACAATGGTGATCTAAGGCTAGAAGCTTACACATATGCAAATTGGGCAAACTCCCTCGTTGATAGAAAATCTAAAATAGGGTATTGTACATTATTGAGGGGAAATTTAATCACTTGGAAGAGCAAGAATCAATCAATAGTGGCATGGTCAAGTGTGGACACTAAATTCTAGGCCATGGCACATGGTGTTTACAAGTTACTATGGTTAAAAATGATGCTTACAAATTGGAAAGTCAAAGTTCAAGATCCTATGAGACTTTACTATGATAATAAAACGACCATATCACAATCTTGATCACCATGATAAAACTAAACATGTGGAGATTGATAAACACTTTATTAAAGAAAAATTAAACAATATATTGATATACATGCCCTATATTTCGACTATCAAACAACCAGACGACGTTTTTATCAAAAGACTAGTAGAGACCATTTTTCATAAATTCTATTTTTGCATTCGTTTGAGGGGGAGTGTTGAAATATTCTCTTGCTATATCTTGGGATTATAATTGAAATTGTGTTTGAATATATATATATATATATATAAGTAATATGATTTTTTTTTTTTAGCAAGGTTTTTTTTTTGCATCTTAATTTTTTCTTTAAAACATATGTATTTTTTTATGAAATTAGTTATACAGTTACAAAGGGTCTTATATGGACTTCAACCATTCCAAACAAATGGTGTCAGCATTACACTCGAGCGTCGAGATTGGCTACCAATCGTGTCAACAAAGTGGCCACAAAAATAAACCGTCCAGATCTAAACAAACAAACTCCAACGGCCCCGATGCCGCCCATGGCGATTGACCACACATCACAATCACAAAAGAGGGTGACGGTAGCCCTTACCCAAAAACGAAAGAAAAAGAAGGCCCACGTGTCCCATACTCAAAGCCGTGTTACTTGGGCGAAACGAAAACGACTGATAATAGGCAGAAGAGAGAGCCGAAGATTGAAATTCTGCAAGGGAGAGAATGGTGTTGTGGGAGATCACATTGGGAACTGCCTATTTTTTAGGGCTCAAACGAACCTACAAGCTCATTCTCAGGATTCAGCGTCGCCTCGTCGGCCCTAATCACCCTAAAATCCGTCATTTTCTTCATAGGTACCTCTTCTTCATTTGATTTTGCTTCTTTTCTTTCTTCAATCCGGGAGATTTTAATTTTCCTGTTGTTTTGACTGTGGATGAGTTGATTTGGTTTGATTCGCATTTTAGGTTCATTTGACTGATAGATTTTTCCTTTGATTCATGGTTTGTTTGAAAAATGTGCGATGATGGATTTTGATTTTTTGTTTGTACTTTCCCTCTTTGCTTCTAATCTTTGAACTGATTTGATTGGAACTAATGAAGAATGATGAAGGTTAGAACCTCAATTTGGAATCAAGAGATTGTATAGGGGATGAGTCTGGAAGTGGCGAGAAGGAAAGACCCTAAATTTATTTCTTTCCTTTTATTTTATTTTATTTTGTGCTTGTCTTTGTATTCAAGGAAGCATGAGGAAAAAGCAAGATTGGAAGATACTCGGGGTTTGTGAAATTACTCTTATCTTGTGCTAAAATTTTGTTCCTAACTTGGGAAGAAAGCCTTCTAAAATCTTCCCTTTTGTTTTCTGCTCACCTGAAAAATTTTAAAACTAGAGCCAAGGGAAATTTAAGGTTATGCTTGGTTCGGAAAATTTGAGGAAAAATGAGAGGGAAAGAAAACAGAGAGGAAAAAACCTAGGAAAGAAAGTGAAGAAAAATAAAAAATAAATTTAAATTCAATAATTTATTTTTATATGCTAGTTGAAACCCATTTCGCTTATTTTAACTCTTCTCCGTAAAGATTAAATAATTTGAAAATACATAAGTTTCTAACTAATTTTAACTATATTTGATTTTTTTTCATATTTTTCATAGTAAAATCAAATATAAGAAAATCATTTTCCTTAACATTATTTTTGTTTTCTTAGTATTTTTCTGAAACCAAACATTTTTCTTGATAGGTTAAAAGAAAATATATTAACAGTGCCTTAAAAGGGGGTGCACCAAGTTATAAACATTTTCCTGAAACCAAACATAGCATTAAGATTTTCCATGGTTTCCCTTCTTTCTAATCAAACAAGGTACTAGGGTTTCTTTTGATAAAATTGAGAGGGAAATAGCACAAACAATAGCTACCCTGAATGTTGTGAACCATGATTAAGTGAGTTTGCATGGTCCCATATTGTGTATTGTTTGTTGACAATATGGTTTAAGGGGCTATTTAAATTGTGCATATGAAGAGGTACTTTAGCATTGGAACTCCTACAAGAAAGCCTATTTTCCTCTTGGCACAACAAACTTTCATAGAATATTAGGTTCTGTTTGGGAATGTTTTCAAAAAATAGTTCTTAAAACCAACTTTCAATTATTTTTAGGAGCAAAATTCTATTTGGGAACTCAAATATAAAAAACAATTTTCTTGACTTATTCTCAATGCAGGTATCACATGCTAATGTACAATGCGAAGTTTCCAAACTGTTCTCCATATTTTCAATTGTTGCTCGGAACACTAAAAAATAACTAAAAACACTTAAAAAATTTTCACGACAACAATCTATTTTCAAAACAAATTCTCAAAAAGTTGTTTTTGTCAAAAGATTATCAAACATGGTTTCTAAGTTAGAAATTTGTTTTCAAGAACAGTTTCCAAACCGGGCATTAGTTTTCTGGTTGAGTGAAGTGTAGGAGTAATCATTATATGTAAAGACAGGACATTTTTACTAATTTCTTAGCGTGCATTGCTTTTTCTCTCATGAATTCATTCTGGATTTTCTCCTCATTATTCCTGATATAGGCAAGTCCCAAATTTTAGTTACTGTTATGCCTACATCCTAGTAACTCCAGAATCCCAAAACCAACCATAGGGTAACAGCCATAGAAAATAACATTCCATTTTATTGAATCTTCACCTATAATTTATAGTATATTTAGTCTTTCTGATTAAGCTTTGATTAATTAGGCTTTTGGGGCCTATGCTGATGTTGCAACTTGGAATCTTCTGGCACCCATGATTACACAATGTCCTGACTCTTTTTTTCTGCAGCATGAGCTTTAGGCCCTTTCATTTCATCAAAAACTGAAATGTGAAAAGGGGCATGTAAATAACAGTGGGTAAGACGTGTTTTGTAAATGTGACTGATATTTATTAGAGTGTTTTGTGATACTGATTCATATTTGAGTATTTCCATTAATCTAAGATGAATGGAGCATTATCACTAAACTTTGTTTCTCTTTCTGCTCTGTTGCCAAAATAACCAATTTCAGGCACTGATGCATTTGTTCTAGTACATCTGTTCCTTAACATCTTTCCGGTCTTTTTGAATTACCATGTTCCACTTGGCAGGCGAACACGAGCTGTCTTTGATGTTGCACTAAAGGTTCATCGGAGTATTCAAGAAAGAGACATTGAAGTGGGGCGGAACCTTGGTAACCGGATCCTCCGTTGCCTTGACCGCATGAAACCATCTGCTCAGATCCGTGGTTCCCTAGAAAAACCCCATCTGGCTGGCAGCACAAGCAGTAGCATGACTAAGCAGGCAAGCAATGCCCAACACCAGAAAACTCAGGGGGCCACCATCCAAAAATCCAGCTTCAAGGGTGTGGATCATGAATCCAAAAGGCATTTGTTTTCCTCTTCCAAATATATATGGCACAAACCCTTCTCCCCTATCACAATGATGATGCGGCCCCCAACATCTGCTGGGATGACCACCCAATATAGGCACATGTCCTTCTGGGGCCCTGAAGTGCTGAGATCAAGTTGCGGGAGAGCTGGGTTCGAGGGGGTGATTCGGAAAGACATAATGCAGTGGATGCTGCAGAACTAATGGCCGAAACTGCCTTTTTTTTTTTAAATAATTTTTTTTGCTTCCTCCATAGATTACATTGGCTGTTGTACATTCTTTTGAGCCTCTTCCGGAACTTGCTGTTGCTTGAGGTTGAGGGTGGTGGCTCAACCCTAAATTGGGCAGTAGAGTCCCATATCTGGGTCTGTAAAAGATTAGTAATAAAAACCACACGGGTAGGGTGAACCAAAATGAACTGGTGGACGGCTGGTGTTGCTGGTTGTTTTGAGTTGTTGAAGGGAGTGAAACGGGCATAGTGGATTTGACCTGGCTTTTATAACTTTATTATTCACATGGTTGGATTTTTTTGGGATAAAGTCTTTGGCTTTCTTGTCTGTTGAAGTAATGGGGGAATAATAATAGATGGCATTATTACAACTTGTGTTGTGTGTGGTTTGTTTGTGAAAAAGGAAGTTTGTGTAGCAAAATTCAGGTCTCCTCTTTTTTCAAGCCTATCTTTTTTATGTTCAGAAAGGGGAAAAAAAAAAAGGAAAGGAAAAGTAACTAAACAATAGAAATAGATTTAAATTCAGTAAATCAATTTTACAAGTTATTTTAAATTTATTTTAATTTTTTATATAAAGATAATCTAAAAAGAGATAACTTGTTTTATTAATTCTAATTATATTTAATTTTTTTATATTTTTATTATGAAATCAAATGGGAAAGGCTGATTTTTTTCCTTTTTTTAAAAAAAAAATAAAATAAAATTAGAAATAAGTAGTAATTTTTATATAAGACAAAAAGAATTCTTAGAGGTTTATATTAAAAATAACTATTTTAAAAATTGTTTAAAAAATTAAGGTCTAAAAAAAAATTATCATTTTAAATTTTAAAATTTCCTAAAATGTTTTTTTAAGGACATAGCATATCTATACATTTTTGGGACAATTGTGTTTTTTTAAGCTTTGGTAAATTAATTCATAGGTGGTAAACTTAAAATGCCATGTCAATTGTCTGAAAATTTTGAAATAAAGGCCATAAGGGTCACTACCCCCCTATCTCTTTCTTTCCCTTCGTAAACAGCATACTCACAGACAATGCCGACTGTGACTATCCCCCAATCAGTTCCTTCAGCAACCAAGGATTGTGAGCAACTCAGAAAAGCCTTTGCAGGTATTTTATCACCATCATTCCCAAATCCAAATGACGAGGGGCCTGAATTCTTTTCTCACATTTTGATTTGATCATGTAGGTTCATTTGATGATGTGTTGGATCTTTGTTTACTGGGTTAGTATAGGGTTTTAGGAAAGGCAACCATTTTGATCTTGTGTTGGGGTGTTTAAAAAAATTTTGAACTTAATAATATAGCCTTTTTGGATGCAGGGTGGGGGATAAATGAGGCTTTGATCATATCCATCTTGGCTCATAGGAATGTAGCACAATGTAAGTAAATTCAAGAAACTTACAATGAATCTTATGGAAAAGATCACCTCAAAAATGCCATTTCACTTGTCTTAAAAATTTTCACTTTAGAATCTGCTTGTTGGGCTTATCGTCCAAAGAGAAGAAATGGGTATCGTCCAGAAGGTGAGCTTTGGGGAAGAAGATTCTCCGATGATGATGCAAGTCCTCTAGAATAGCTATCCTTCGGATCAAACATATCTTGAAAGTAGAAAAGTTGGTCCACCACACGAAATGGAGAAAATGAAGAACTTTGATGAAGAATGGCTACAACTATGGTCGTGATGATGACAATGGCCCAACAACCTCCTATGAAGATGAAAATATGCTAAATAGGGTATATGCCCTTTTGGAGTAGAATTGTGGGGTAAGTATATTTTCTAGAATTCGAACCTAGGTTGATGGAGGATTGAGTGTGTTTTTATTAGGTTTAGGGATGAATTGTGACATTCATATTTGTGAAAATTATTTTGCTATGATCCAAAGCACAACCCCATTAATTATATGATTGAAACTCCTTTATGTTTGAGTAAGAGATTAATGATATGATGACTAGTAGTTAGGGAACAAATTGATACTTCAGTTTTTCCTTATTTTATGAACTAAAAGATTGTAAACATGATTAACCTATGTATGAGTAGACATTTAGTAGTAGTTGTATGGAATTTCTTTCTTTGTACAAGACATTTACACTAAGTGTACAAGGTACATGTGCTTACTGTACAAGGGTGTACAAAGGTACCTATGTTGAAGGATTTGAAATCCTTTTAAAATCATTTCCATTTTGAAAGGATGAGGGACATTCTCTCACACACATTCCTTGATCACACACTCATCCTATTCAATTTTATTACTTCATACATGTTCATTGGATGACCTACCACTCTAATGATGAATAGGAACCTATATTGGGTTTCATTTCCCCTTTTTCCCTTAGGTATCACATTGGAACATGGTAGCCTACCCATATGCACACTTTTAGTAGTAGTCATGTAAAATTTTTGCCATTGTACAAGACATTTACATTAAGTGTACAAGACAAATGTGCTTATTGTACAAGGGTGTACAAGGGTACCTAAGTTGAAGATTTCAAATCCTCTTGAAAAATTGGCTTACTCATTTCCCTTTTCTAAGGGAAACATTCCTCATTTCCCTTCATAAACATTCATTGGATGAGCTAGCACACTAATGATGAATATGAACCTAAATTGGGTTTCATTTTCCCCCTTTTCACTCAGCCATGACATTGGAATGTGGTTAACCCACCCATATGCACTTGTTCAGTTGTAGCTATGTCGAATTTCTGCAACTGTATAAGGCATTTACACAAAGTGTACAAGGTAAATGTACTAAATGTATAAGGGTGTACAAGGGTGTCAATCTTAAGGGATTTCAAGTGATTTTGAAGAACTTACTCATTTCCAATCTTGGGGGACATTCCTCACACACATTGCTTGACTACACACTCATTGCATGCATTTTATTTGATGTCTACCATGTTAATTCATTCTATTAGCTCCCCCACTAATGATGAATATGAATTGAAATGAGGGTAAACTTTTTCCTCATTTTTCCTAATCCATGAGAATGGAAACATTGTTTACCCACCCATATGCACTCATTCGGTTGTACCTATGTGGGATTTTGTGAGTGTACAAGGCATTTACACTAAGTGTACAAGACAAATGTGCTAACTGTACAAGTGTGTACAAGACTACCCATCTTGAAGGATTTCAAATGCTTTTGAAGAACTCACACAGTCATTTGTAATGCAAAATTAACCTTTAGGGCATATAAGTTGCGTAATTGAGAGGAAGGATATAAAATATCAAGAGACAAATATACCCTTCAAATTTCCATATAAGATGTTTGTGAAATTTGGGTTTCACATGTGGTCAATTGAAGTTGCCATGTTAGATCTCTTTAAAATGTGTATGTGGCTATGACTTGGGTCTATTATCCAATAAAATAAATTCAGAGAGAGGATTTGGGTATGGTTCATAGAGAGAGAGGGTAAACTATAGGGAAGAAGACTCTATGAAGATCATGCAATTTCTCCACAATTCCTTTGGGTCAAACAAATCTCAAAAGCAAGCATTCCCTTCAAAATCTAAAGTCGTTGCAGCACTGGTAGTAGCATATATGCCCAACGACCTCATTTGAACTTGAAAATATGTTCCATCTATTGAAGTGGTTTTTGGGTTAGTATAGTTTTTGGAATTGGAACTCAGGTTTGTGGAGGATTAAGGGTGTTTTTATTAGGTTTAGGGATGAATTGTGACATCCATATTTGTTAAAATCCTTTATGTTTGGGACCTCATTAATTGTATGATTGAAACTCCTTCATGTTTGAGTAAGAGAATAAAAATAGGGAAAATTGTTTTTTAATAGCAAATGTTGTGCATGTAGGAAGTCAGTAGAAGAGTTTTTCATTTGCATCATTCACTAATCTATTTGTATGATTATTGTGTAAGAATCATGGACTAGTAGTTAGGGAACAAATTTAGACTTTAGTTTTCCTCATTCATTGATCTATATCGAATTTTTTAGACTGTACAAGGTATTTACACTAAGTGTACAAGGAAAATATGGTAATTGTACAAGGGTGTACAAGGGTACCTATGTTGAATGATTTCAAATCTTTTTTAAAATTTGGCTTGGTCATTTCCCTTTTGTACGGATGAGGAACATTCCTCACAAACATTCCTTGATCACGCACTCATCCCATTCATTTTTTTTCCTCGTAGATGTTCATTAGATAAGTTACCACACTAATGATGAATATTAAGATAATTTTGGTTTAATTTTCCTCATTTTTCCCCAGGCATGACATTGGAACATGGTTAACCCACCCATATGCTCACGTTCAATTGTAGCTATGTCGAAATGATGCCACTGTACAAGGCATTTACACAAAGTGTACAAGGCAAATGTATTAACTGTACAAAGGTGTACAAGGGTACTTGTCTTGAAGGATTTCAAATGATTTTGAGGAACTCCCTTGGTCATTTACTTTTTCCAAGGATGAGATACATGCCTCACACATATTGGTTGATCACATGCAAGCCATGCATTTATTTGACCTTATACATCTTCATTCCATCACCTTGTATTCATAAATGGTGATTAGGGATACATGGTTAGGTTTGATTTCATTGTTTTTACCTATTTTCTTGAGCCATGACAATGGAAACGTAGTTAACCCACCCATATGCACACATTGCATTATAGATGTATGTAAATGTGCAACTATACAAGGCATTTACATTAAGTGTACAAGTTTTGTGTGCTAACTATACAAGGGTGTACAAGATAGCTATCCATAACGATTTGATAGGTATATGAAGAACTCGCTTACTCATTTCCATTTTCCAATGATGAGGAACATTCATCACACATATTACTTGATCAGACACTCATTCCATTAATTTTTTGTGAGTTCGTACATGTTCATCATGTTACTTACTAGAGTAATGGTGAACAGAAACATAATTTGACATCAAATTTGTTAAAAATTTGGTCAGTCATGACATTGGAACATGGGTCCCCTACCCATATGGATTCATGTGTTGTAGGTGTATGGAATTTCTGCCAATTGTACAAGGCCTTTACACTAAGTGTACAACCATGATATGGTAACTGTATGCGGTTGTACAAAGGTACCTATCTTGAATGATTTCAACTTATTTTGAGGCACTAAATCACTCATTTCCCTTTTCGAAGAATGAGATAATAGACATTCCTCACACATATGTCTTGATCAGGTGTAGTCCATGCATTTATTTGATCTCATATACATTCATCACTTTGTATTCATAAATGATGATTAGGAATACATGGTTAGGTTCGATTTCATTTTTTTAGCTTTTTTCCTAGGCCATGACAATGGAAACATAGTTAACCCACCCATATGCACACATTGCATTATAGGTATACATAAATATGCAAGTGTACAAGGATTTTATTAATAGCTCATCGCTTTGCCATTGAAGCTTCATCCCATATTTTACCGATTTTGTTCTTTTAAGTAATTCTACAATACCACTTTTCTTACTTATGTTGCAAAAATTTGATTCATTAGCATTAATAGGTATTTTAAACCTTGAGTGTGATGTTCGAAAGCTTAGCATAATGGAAGAAGTTACTTTTGATGTTGTTGTTGCAATTACAATCATTCCTCTAAATCTTGTGGTTGCAAGTAATGCACAATACAAATATGTTTTTCCAATCTCACTTGGACCATCCACAAAGAAAACCCCACTTGTACCATAATTTATTCGATCAATGATAGTTGAATAAATAATTAGTTGTTTGGAATTTAAAGTAGTTGGAGGATGTAAATCCTCAATGCTAATGTTTATAACCAACTCATTAGAAATTTCTCTCTTTTCAATGGCATTTGTATCTAGATTACCTAAATCCATGAGTGGTAAGTCATGGTCAATACTACTTTTTTCCCATATTTTACAAGAAGAAGTTAACACTTTTTAATGTATTTAAACTATGTAAATTGGTGGATGGTTTGAAAATATTTTGATATTGATTTAGAATAAGTATCTCACAATTTCTTGACATCAACAGACTCACAATAAACTAATATAGTTGCAAAAAGACGGCGCAGTGCTAGTGGGCTTTGGAAACATGCAGCTTCATGTAAATATTCTAATATAGATTCATTAGAGTCTAAAAACTCTGTTTTTGTGCAGCCTCTTTTAAATTATAAATATTGAACACCATTATAGGTTATTAAACCTTGATAAGAAGTTGGTCCTTTAGCACAATTCAATAAGAGTCCCAAATAATATTGCTTTCTTTTAGATAGATTTGCTTATTTTACTTGACCAATAACTTATTTACTTTTTCTTTTATTCCAACACTAATATTACTTATTCTGAACATAATACTCTAGGAGTTCTTTATAAAAATATGTTCTTCCTTCATCATATTGAGAATGTGTATTGAAAAGTATTGTTTTAGATGCAACATCAGAATAAATAAGGCTTCCTAAATTTTGGTTTTCCCGATACGAGACAACTTGCTTATTTGACAATTATAATTGGAAATTGATAACAACTAGATATATTTCATTTAATTCAAACTAAAAAAAATCCGTCATACAACTTCTTGTGATGATACCCACTGAGGATTTTGAAATTATTGAATTTCATCAATTAAAACATCATCCCTATTATTAGTTACATAAACTACAACTCTATCATGACCCTTATATATGCACTTGTAAATATATTAAACTACCTTGATGGTAGCACATATTTCCACATTAATGTGATAATTACATCACATTGAAATATGTGAATTGTAAGGCACAACCTGACAATTATCTAATGTTGCGTTACGAACAAATACTTGACGATTATCATTTCTTCTACAGTAAATTAGATTAGAGTCCTTACATTGCATTGTTTTAGTACAAAAATGGTGAGAATGCTTTTTTTGCATTTGTCATCCAGCATACATGAATTATTTTTCTTTAGTGCTCCACAAGGCTCATGCATCATAATGTTTCACAACATTTTCATGTAAAATTGGATATCTTGTAGGATCTAAGATATCAACACTTACAAGTTTATCATATTGATTAGATTTCATAATTTTGTATTCTACTTTTAAGATTATCAAAATGTGTGCATGAGATAATCCTCTTTTTTGGAACTCTATCACATGTACATGTGTTGTAACTTTTCTGAATATATGTTTTTAAAATAATTGGTGCTTAAATCTTGCAACTTTGCTAAAAAAAACCCCATGAAGTTAAATCAAGTCTATCTTATGTCATTTGATATTCCTTTAATTCATCTTAAATCTCGTTCCACTCAGTATTACATGTCATTGTTATAAAAAGATTAGTTTTTTTAAATTATTGGACTAAAAGACATAGCATCTAAATGTTGATGTCACATGTCTCTAAGGTAAACAACAAATGATGCAGGCAAAACATTTTTTTTCACAACTTTGCTTACCCTACATTCTCTAACTAACACACTGTCTACGATGCCCTTGGTACAACTTTGCTCTAATATTTGATTGTTGCCTTTGATAATAGTCTAACTGTGTTTGTCTCAAGTTTGAAATACATACATATCAATTACATATTGTTTTAATAACCTTCTAGAACGCAATAAAAATAATTGATCATATCTAATTTGTAATTTATAACAATAATATTAGCGACGAGACCTTTTTGTTTTCCACCACTATCAACTTTTGGTAGTTCTTGATTCATAATATCTTCTTCGGATTCATAATCATGTACGCATGAATCACCATATGAGTGTGTCATACCATTACTAACTTGAGTAAAATTCCTTTTTAGAATATTTTGATGTCACCCAACATCTTCGTAGGGAAACAATAGATGGTATTGTAGTGGATCATAACAATCATAATAGTGTTTAGCAATATGTTTATGGCCCGAATGTGCATGAACAATAATATCTCATTCATGAGCTACATCGGGGTTATTTCCTTTATTCCATATAACAACCGCTTGATCAACTGATGGAGAACTGTAAACTCTTTGGTCCAACTTAATATCCTTTCGTATCTGAATTTCATAAGCTTTTAGTGGAGTATCCTCTAATCTACAAAAAATTGAGCATATGGGTTTTCTAATATTACCCTCATTAATCGTTTAATAGTAACCTCATTGAGTATAACATTTTTTAGTATTCATAACCTATTTTGAAGTTCATTATGAGTATCATAGAAATATAACTGGAAGAAGAATGGAAAATCATTTTATGGTAGTAGATATGGAAGGTCATAATATATTTGTCCTTGTGCATGAAACATATAAACTCTTTTTTTTTTTTTTTAAAGTTATAAGTTCTCTATCTAACTTTATTTTAAATGATGTAAAAGAAAATATGCTATTGTAAGCTCGAACATGTTGTCAAAATTCTATAATTTCATCACTTTGAAAAGTGCCTAAATTGTATAAATCTATTAGGACTTGAGGGGTAGAAAGAAGTACTTGTCCATTGTAGCAACAAAAGCTTGGTGGTGCACCACAAAAACAACAAGATTGTCTCTTACTTAACTCATGTAACAGGAAACACATAAGTTAACTTGTTATTTCACCTATATCAAATATGTTTGTTCTAAGAATTAATATGAAAGAAAACAAAATAATTACATGAAATGTTTTCATTTGCACACCTTGTGGTTCTTCGAGATTCCCATTAGAGATAACTAATTTTGTTTCAATTACAATCATTGTGGTTATATGTTCAAAAGAAGTAGGTTCCGCCAACATGATACTTGTCGTTTTCTTTTTTCAATTAGTCATAACATGTTATATATATTCTTCTTTTTGTTGAGTAGATAATCTAACACATCGACTCCTTTGATAGCTACATTTTTTAAATTGTATTTGATTTTTTTTTCTTAAATATTTTATAAAGTGCAATACATTAGTGAGTTTTCAATATAATATGATTTTAACAACTATATCAAAGTCATAGGTAAATCTTTATACCTTCTCTAGATTTCATTTTTGTTAATTAGTTTGAAGGATAAGAATTTCTTGTCAAGAAGTTGTTTATATCATGAAAAATGTATACATAATGATTATTATTATTATAAATTATAAAGTTAAAAAAAAATTAAGAGGATTTAAGGGATTTTTAAATTTTGACGAATTAGGAGGAAATATGAGAGAAAGCAATCAAATGAAGGAAAAGTCTAGTACTAAAGTTAAATATCAAAAACTTCAAAAACTTGATCAATTATTTCATAGTAAATATAAAAATAATGAAATAATATAAAATTATATAGTCTAATATTGAAAAATTAAAACAAAAACTTTCGTAAAAAGAATTATCTCAAAAATCAATGTCATGATTTATCATTATTATAATAAATGCAAGAGACATCCGAATTTCACCCAATAAGAATCTAATTTTAACTACACACCTCGAATGTATTCTACTTGTAATTAGGAGTCATAAAGTTGGTATTAAATTCTCTGAATAAACAAATCATAAATACAATACAACACATAATCAATACTAGACTTAATTAATTAAAACCTCCAAAAAAATCGAATATCATATATCCTGTTCTTCTCAAGTGTTATCCAATAAATTTAAATAATATTAATTTAGAATAATTAATACTAAAAGTAACTATTAAAAAACCATTTTTTTAATAATTTAATTAATAAAATACAATTAACTTGTACAAAAGTTGATTTTTTTTTTCTTTTCTTTCTTAAAATCCCAATACTATTTTTGGTTGTTTCTAGAAATCCTTATATATAAAGTCAAGAAACGCTTGGATTAAAGCATAGTTGATTTCAATGTAATAACCTCCAATCATGTATGGTCACATATGCACCTAATGAATAATAATAATAAACAATAAGTTGACATAATAATAATAATAATAATAATAATAATAATAATAATAATAATAATAATAATCAATAAGTTGGCATGCCAAAGAATTTTGTTTAATGGGATTTATTTTTTTATTAAAGCATTGGAGATAACTCACGCATCACCAAATGACCACATTTTTTTATTGCTATTTGCTTTTAAAGAACATAAAAAATAAAATAAATAAAAATAAATCAATTTATGCAAAATAAATTGAAAGATTTTATGTTAAAGGAGCCATGTGTCTAGAATTAAAACATTAGTTTCAATAATCAACTATTTTATGTATGATAAAACATTTCTAAGTAATTTATACATGTAAATTGTTCCACATCAAGTTTATTTTAGTTCATATAAAATATTATTTTTACAATATTAAAATTATTTTTTAGAACTAACTTGCATGAATTAAATTATACTAAATTAAGATTACTGTATTATTTAAAATAATTAATAACTCAAGAAATAACTTATATAAAAGTTTAAAAAATAGGATTAATTGATTAAAAATGGATGAAAATATATCAAATTTGTAAAACTAACCTCTCTCATCTTGTAACTTGAAGTGTAACCCAATTTTGACATAAGTGCCCTTTAACACTTCTATTATTTACATATGTGTTTTAAAAAAAATTGTTATTTTTGTAAGAAAAAAAATGATGACATTTTTGTCCAAATATGGATATTTTTTTAAGTTGAAAAAAGGTGAAGGGTTAGTTTTACAAAGTGAGGATGATTTCATTCCTTTTAATCAAATATTTTTTCTTTTCTTTGTCATAGACTTGAAAAGAGAAAAAATTCTCTTAAAAATAAAAAAATAAAAAAAATAAAAAACCACATCAAAAGTCATGAATAGTAGTGAATAGTAGAATTTGTCTACTTTCTACTACTTTGCAAGCAACATAGAGAATGGGAAAGTAAAGAGAATTTTTCTCTTTTCAAGTCTCTGACAAAGAAAAGAAAAAATATTCTCCCTCTGCAGACTTCATTGCCCCAGCTGTCTCTACACGTGATGGATTTCAAAAATTTTCAAGATTGAAGATTCCATAGAATTTCAAGTCCAAAGCCTCGCCAATAAATAGAGCCTCAATGTTCTTCATCAGGCAGAGTTTGGAAAGAGTTGGGAAGAGAGCTTCAAGCGTAGAGAAAATTTAGAGAGTGCAAAAATTTTGAGAGTTCAAAAAATTTTCTCTTGTAATTTTCTTCTTTCAGTTTGAGTCATCCATCTGCTGTCAACAGCCTGTAATCATCAACTCTCTGTATTAAGGTATATTTTCAATAAACAAAATTTTCAGATTCAAATATCTGTGTTATTATGTTTAAATTTATGCAATAAATTAGACAGTATTAGACATTAAATATTTCTGTTTTTATACTTGGAGATCATTAGACAGAATTAATTATTGCTTGCATGAATTAATTATTGCGTGCATGAACTGTTGTATGTCCTAGGTGCAAATGGTATCAGAGCCATTTTCTGCTTGAGAACCGAGTGGAGTTACGAGTTAGAACAGTAATTAATCGCATATTTAGTCTTGACTTAGTTCGGGTTGAATTTCCTGTGAACGGATTGGTCAGCTTGTGATAGCGGTGTTTAAGGGCAGAAGGAGCGTAAGTCCCGTGTTGATCCGCTTGTGGTGGTCCCTATTCAGGAAATTATCTGAATTGATTAAGGATAAAATTGTGATTATTTTCTGTGACAATGAGTAATATTATTAGGGAATTAAGTAGAAATAGTTCTTCCAGATCTCTTAGGTCCCATGATAGTTCTGCATCTGCATTAAATAATTCTGCATATAATTTAGAAAGATCTTCATATAAGATAATCAGCTTTACTGCATCATCAACTGCATCATTAGCTACATCATCACCTGCTGCATCATCATCTGCATCATTCTATAGTCATCACATAAAATTTAATTTTTCAAAATTAGATGAAGAAATGAGTCAAATAGAAAATCAATTAAAAAATATGTCAAACTTTGTTCCAAAAATTCCTCTTTTTAAAGAAGAGTCTGAGTCAATTATTTTTTCTCGTGATGAACCTCCTTTAAACATAAATATCATTAGAAAAAGAAATATTAAAAGAAATCCTTTTGTTCCTGAAGTAGAATTGATCAAAGCAAATTATTTTTCTCCTTAAAATACTGCAAAAAGAAATTATTTTCAACAACTTCCTCCTCAAGTTAGAAATGTTTTAAGAAAACAATACGAAAAATATATGCAACACGTTAGGATTACGATTCCTTTTTTCCTTTGGTTTTTCAAATATAGGAAACCCCTTAAAAGAATTGCAACATTAACTTCAAGAAAAGCAATAGAAAATTCTCCACATAATAAAAAACTGTTAGAGAAACAAAACTCAAATCAAGAAGAGTCATGTAAAGAATCAAAAGAAGAGTCAAGTGAAACAAAATTTAATCAAATTTTGTTTTCTTCTGCCCCGGGAGAGGTGAAGGAAGCAAAGATAGAAGAAAAAACAATAAAAGAAATTAATGAAATACTAAAAATAGAAAATAAAGAAAAAACAAAAACAATAAATGTAATATTTTCAAAAGTAGATAAGCAAATATTTTTTGATGTTATAGATAAAATTCAAGATGAAGAAACACAAAGAAACTATTTTAAAATTTTTAAAAATTTAATTCTCAATGAAGATTCAAATAAAATCCAAATTAAACCTACATAATATTCAATGGATGAAATTTATAATAGATTCAAAAAGACTCAAAGGCCAATAACTATTAAAGACTTGGAAGAAGAAATAAAAGAAATAAAAATTCAAATAAATCAATTAAAATTAGAAAATGAACAAATAAAAATAGAAAATGAAATAATAAAACAAGAAAATGAGCAAATAAAACAAGAAAAATGAACAAATTAGAAATGTAATATAATACAAACAAGATTTTGCTGAAACCTCTAATAATCAAGATCCAGGAATAATAATACCCAATAAACAAACTCCTATAGAATCAATTATAAATACAATAACAAAAATAGATTTTCAAAGATGGTATACAAATATAAAACTCATAGTAGAAGATTTTGAAATGGAAATAGTAGCATTAATAGACTCAGGAGCTGATATGAATTGTATTCAAGAATGATTAATTCCTGTTAAATATTATGAACAAATCGGACAAGAACTTTATGCTGCAAACAAAGGAAAATTATAAATAGAATTTAAACTTCAAAATGTTCATATATGTCAAGATAATTATTGTTTTAGAACTCAATTTATATTAGTGCAAAATATGACTGAACCTTTAATCTTAGGAACTCCCTTTATTACATTACTTTACCCTTTTCAAGTAAATGATGAAGGTGTCAAAACTACAATATTAGGAAATACCATATTTTTCCCTTCTATATATCCATTAACTAAAAAAGAAATACATCAAGTCCAAAGTGATTCAATAAATAAAAGAATAAATTTAATTCAAAGAAAGCAAGCTCATATAAATTATCTATCAAAAGAAATTCAATATAAAAAGATAGAGGAACAACTTGTAGAAGAAAAGGTTCAAAAAAGAATAAAAGAAATCCAAGATCTTTTTCAAAAAGAAATTTGTTTTGATCTTCCAAATGTTTTTTGGTCCAGAAAGAAACACGAGATAAGTGCCTTACGTTCAAAGCTTTGATGAATCTAAATTCCTACTAAGGCTAGACCTATTCAAATTAATGAAAAACTTTTAGAATATTGTAAACAAGAAATTGATTCATTATTAAAGAAGAAATTAATCAGACCCTCAAAATCTCCTTGGAGTTGTGCCGCTTTTTATGTACAAAATGCTGTTGAGGTAGAAAGAGGAGCACCAAGATTAGTCATTAATTATAAACCTTTAAATAAAGTATTACAATGGATAAGATACCCTATTCCTAATAAGCAAGATCTACTCAAAAGACTACATAGTTCTGTAATTTATTCAAAATTTGATATGAAATCTGGATTTTGGCAAGTTCAAATTAAAAAAGAAGATAGGTACAAAAATGCTTTTACTGTCCCTTTTGGTCATTATGAATGGAATGTCATGCCTTTTGGTCTCAAAAATGCCCCTTCTGAATTCCAAAATATTATGAATGATATTTTCAATCCTCATTTTCAATTTATAATTGTATACATTGATGATGTTCTAGTATTTTCTGATTCATTAGAAAAACATTTTGTTCATCTAAAAAAGTTTTTCAATGTCATTAAAGCAAATGGAATGGCTTGTTCTGCTCCAAAAATGAAATTATTTCAAACAAAAATTAGATTTTTAGGACATGAAATTTTTCAAGGAAAAACAAAACCGATTCAAAGGTCAATAGAATTTGCTGACAAATTTCCCGATGAAATAAAAGATAAAAAACAATTGCAAAGATTTCTAGGTTGTTTAAATTATGTTTCCGATTACTTCAAAGATTTGAGAATCATTTGTGAACCCTTATACAAAAGACTTAGAAAAAATGCACCTGCATGAACTGAGCATCATACTAGTTTGGTAAAAGAAATTAAACAAAGAGTCAAACGTATATCATGCATTAGCATCCCTCATCCAAATGCATTGCTCATTGTAGAATCAGATGCATCTAATTTAGGTTATGGAGGCATATTAAAGCAAGAATATAACAATCAAGTGCATATAGTTAGATATCATTCAGGGATCTGGTTGGGCGCTCAAATAAATTATTCAACTATCAAAAAAGAAGTTTTATCCATAGTTTTATGTATTTCAAAATTTCAAAGTGATTTGATAAATAAAAAATTTCTTTTAAAAATGATTGTAAAGCTGCAAAAGATATTTTACAAAAAGATGTTAAAAATTTAGTTTCAAAACAAATTTTTGCAATATGGCAAGCTTTACTTTCAAATTTTGATTTTGAAATTGAATTTATCAAAGAAGAGTTGAATTCCCTTCCTGACTTCCTTACTCGGGAGTTTTTGCAGGGTAAGAATCCTTCTCCATCCTAATGGGTACTCCCGTTAGGCCTCAACTTCCCTCATCATCCAAGAAAACCAAAGCTTCATATGCCATGATTTCAAACTTTTCAAATGTTCATCCTACTTTTCATTTACAAACATCAAATTCCTTTCAAGTTTTGAGTCCAGACTTTCTTCCTCTTCAACCTTCAAAAAGTTTTATTCAAGCTTCTAAATCAACCCTTAAAAATATTGTTGTTAAGAGACAATCCAGCCCCAACACTATTTCAACATTTCCTTCTCCTTCTCAATCTCCTTCTCCTTCTTTTTCTTATAGTCAATATGTCAAAAAACCCAAAACCTTAGAAATTGCTTTCATTGAGCCAGAGTTCAATTATGAAGAGATTCCTAAAATTCTTCCTTACATCTTTCCTCAAGGAGTCAACTTTAATTCAAATGATCCTTTGAAAACACGTCAATTTTATGAGTTCATCTTGGTGGACACCAATTCAGTTGAAATTACTCATAACACTGATAAAAACAATCCTCAGAGGATTGCTTTTTTCAAATGTCAAATTCTCAGAGTCATGACCATTGCAGATTGGAATAAAAAAACCCTTCACTTGCAAGGCTTTCAGTCAATCTTTTCATCCCATGAGCTACAATTACATAGATTATATGGATGCTTGGTATAATATGTTTTATCTACAAAGCTACCAGCATTCTTAGTTCATCCAATTTTCAAGAAATTGCAATACCAAATTTCCTACTTGGTTTCAAAAATGGTGGACTTTCTTTGGTCTACCAGACTCTTTATTTCCTCCTAAAATTCAATAAAAATTCAACTTCTACAAGAGCAAGACTTGTTCTCAGTCTATCACTCAGCCTAGACTCCTGACTTTCTGTTCGAGATTAAGACATGGATCTCTCATGGAATATTATCAAGAAGCAAGAGCAACCTCCTCCATTACCATTATCTCTTTCTAGAGAATTCAACATCAAATGGTGGGACAAATTCAATCATGATTTTGTATGTCAACAGAAGGTTTTGCAATTAATTTCATCAAGGCCAGGATCATCAAATTCAAAAGATTCAACTAGTTCTTCTCAAGGACCGACTCAAGAAGAATTCCTAACTTTGAAAAGCAAATGTCAAGCTTCATTAGCAGCCGCTACTGATTTAGAGCAATATTGTCAAAGACTCATTCAAACCCTCAAACAGTTTGAAGATCAAGAAAATGAAGAAACTAAAGATGCAATTTTATCGGATGATTCATACATAGACCCTGAGTTTATCCTTTACGGAGGACCTATGGGTCAATCCAGATAAAAGATTTCAAGAATATTTTGTACATCTGTATCTTTGTAAATTTGCTCCCTTGTAATTATCCAGTATAAAAAAAAAGTATGAAAGTGTGAAAAACTTGTAAAGTAAAGTAAAAAAAAAAAAAAAAAAAAAAAAAACCACATCAAAAGTCATGAATAGTAGAATTTGTCTACTTTCTACTACTTTGCAAGCAACGTGGAGAATGGGAAAGTAAAGAGAAATTTTCTCTTTTCAAGTCTCTGACAAAGAAAAGAAAAAAATATTCTCCCTCTGCAGACTTCATTGCCCCAGCTGTCTCTACACGTGATGGATTTCAAAAATTTTCAAGATTGAAGATTCAATAGAATTTCAAGTCCAAAGCCTCGCCTATAAATAGAGCCTCAACGTTCTTCATCAGGCAGAGTTTGGAAAGAGTTGGGAAGAGAGCTTTAAGCCCAGAGAAAATTTAGAGAGTGCAAAAATTTTAAGAGTTCAAAAAATTTTCTCTTGTAATTTTCTTCTTTCAATTTGAGTCATCCATCTGCTGTCAACAGCATGTAATCATCAACTCTCTGTATTAAGGTATATTTTCAATAAACAAAATTTTCAAATTCAAATATCTGCGTTATTATGTTTAAATTTATGCAATAAATTAGACAGTATTAGACATTAAATATTTCTGTTTTTATGCTTGGAGATCATTAGACAGAATTAATTATTGCTTGCATGAATTAATTATTGCGTGCATGAACTGTTGTAATAACTTATATAAAAGTTTAAAAAATAGGATTAATTGATTAAAAATGGATGAAAATATCTCAAATTTGTAAAACTAACCTCTCTCATCTTGTAACTTGAAGTGTAACCCAATTTTGACATAAGTGCCCTTTAACACTTCTATTATTTACATATGTGTTTTAAAAGAAATTGTTATTTTTGTAAGGAAAAAAATGATGACATTTTTGTCCAAAAATGGATATTTTTTAAGTTGAAAAAATGTGAAGGGTTAGTTTTACAAAGTGAGGATGATTTCATCCCTTTTAATCAAATAGCCCTAAAAAACTTTAAAAATTATTACTTATCATACAAAATTTATTTTATTTAATGTCGAATAAATTTTTTATAATAATAAGATTATATTTTAAAAACTATGGCTATCATTTTGATTTTCACTACAAGAAATGGTATGTTGCACACTACACTTTTTTTCCCTGTACATTGAACATCGACATGGTTCCAAAGAGAATAATTGGCATCCTAAGATAGGAACAAATATACATATCCATGCAAAGTTTCAATGCAAGCAACACCAAGGCTATAAGTAGCTAAGGGTAAGGCATTGAACTGGACAAGTATTGCAAAAAATCTTGTCTATTAAATATTAATTTATATTCTCATAATTGAGCCCACAAAAACTTATCTATTGTTTCTCTAATATGGGATCCTGGAATTAATTTTTCAGGTGAATAGAAAATTCATTTATGGGGAAAAAAAAAAGGCAATTTCTTGAAACCTTAAACAAATTTTATGTTATTGTAATGACCCACATCAAATTGTATAGATATTGTCTACTTTGGGTCCAAATGGGCCCTCATGGCTTTAAAACGTGTCTACAAGGTTAAGTGAAGTCTATATTTATGTAGTGTTAAAAACTTTCTCCCTTATCTAATGTGGGATGTCACAAACACCCCCTCATGCAAACATAACGTCCTTGTTGTGTCTCATGGGATTGCAGGGCCAAACAGAGAAACATCCCTTATTGGGCCAAACAAACCCCCACATCTGGATCAGGGATCGGTTTTGATATCATTTGTAATAACCCACACCCAATTGTATAGATATTGTCTGCTCTTGACCCAAAGGGGCCCTCACGACTATCAAAATTAACTTAAATAATTTTACCTGTTAAAAAATCTCAAGTATAACAATGAGCAACTTTGATCACTTCCTGATAGAGATATGTACCTTTGATTTTGAGCAAATTTTTTGCTTGTCAAATAAAGAACTAATATAAAAAAATTAAAAAAAAAATCAATTAATTTCTTATACCAAATTCAAAGATGGGGGAAATTTTTCTTAAAAAAAAAAAAGTATCACTATCAAAAAATTAAGTACTGTCAATCTACTTATATTTACTTTTGTGACGGATTTAAGTTATCGCAAATTTCTAACACATCTATTCCATTGCAAATTGAATTGTTTGCTACTTATATGTAACTATTTACCAATAGTAATTGTAACAACAAATACCCGTTGACAAAAATATTATTGCGATGGATTTAAATAGTTGCAAATGCTCAACTAATATACCGTGTCACAAAAACAATTCACTTGTAAAAAAAACTTTCATAAACAATTTTTTCTATAAAAAATACTACTCATTAAAACAATGTTATTATAATGGATAATAATACCACACATAATTTGTACCAAAAATAATTAGTCTTATAAATATGAAATCTTTTCACCATAGTTGTATGATAAATATGATCTAGCCAATGTCAAAACAATTTTATGATTATTTTTTTAATTTCATAAAATATTTATAAAAAAACATATTTTTTTAAAATTATAATAATTCTAACATTTTAATATTTTTTGTAACTACTTTTTATTATCCATTTTAGAAAGAAATTAATGAAATGTTGTATTTATATATATATATATATATATATATATAATCTGTTGGTAATAGAGACGGTCCAAATCAATTGGATAATTGGTCGCTAAATTTTTTTTATTGGCCACAAAAAATTCCCATCGATAGACTTTTGCCAACAGACCTTTCCCTGATTACCATGCATTGAGAATATTTTTTGGTAAATGTTTATTTTGACAATGTATATCAATCGGTAAAAGTAAAATTTCTTTTAGTGTATAATTGACAAATTCATAATGTAATGTAATACCTGAAAAATTAAAGTAATAATCCAAATTCCTAAGGGGTTTAAAAAGAAAACAAGAAAGCAGTAGATTGAAAATGAAGTAAATGTGGAAAGTTAGGGAAGAAGAACAGGTAAATAATGTGGAAAGTTAGAGCGAGAATAAACAAAGTTCATATATATAGCTACAATTGTAATCGATGTATGATAGACCAAATAATTGCAAACATATATAATTTAATCAGGAATAGTAACTTGATTCTAAAGAATTAATTGAGAAGATTGAGTGAAATGTACTTGAAATTGTAATAAATCTAGTTGGTGGCTTTTGGAGGCTAGGGTTCTAGTTGTCTCTTACCAACGAGAAACAAGCCAAGAGGTGGAAACACTCGTTTTCCCAAGTTGTTGCTATGTTTTGGTGGGTGGCTACGGAGGATGGAGAGCTACGACTCTCCATGGTGGCACCTTTTGAAAGTAATTCCATTGCAAATCCCATAACATCATATAGGAATCATATGTTTAATCATGTGAAGAAACTAGGTCATAAATTAATTTCTATAGAAAGGGAACCAACTTGAATCCATTTATGCGTTTGATGAAGATGTATGGATCTTCTAAGGTTGTGGAGGGCACCACATGTCTCAGTATTCTCTCTGGTGATGGGAGCGGGAGAGAACGAGTTCTGTTCTTTATTCAAAAGATGTGATCATCTTAAGAACAGACACTTAACCTTTATATACCCTCCCGCCTTAAGGACCATACCCTTTGGGTTATTGGGTCTCACGAGTCTTAGGCCCATCATCTAAGGCCCGTGATGGCATTGGACTCTACACATAAGGTGGCCCATACTCTAGATCAATCAACAATCATATATATATATATATATATGGATAGCTAAATCCTGAACAATGGTTAATATGATGTGGGTCCACATTTATTCTAACACTTTTACCTTGTAAAGTTGAGAGAGTTCCTTAAATGGGTTAGGCTTTAGGTAATATTTGGGTTGGATATAGTTTCCAGCAATTGGGATATATTAATTTTTGGGCTTGGCTATTAAATTGAGTTAGAATATCTATACAATTATTTATATTTTTGGAACAAAATTGTAGACAAATAACTCGTACTTTAATAGTAGTCTACAATACAAATATAATTATATAGGTCAAGTGGGAGATTGTGAACATTTTTTATCCTATGATGTTTGACCATTCATAATTATATTTATATAATGGATATAGATTCATATGTATGTTATTTAAAATTACATCAATTGATGGATAGATGAACCAGTTAACAAGACATCCAAAGTCCTATATATAGAAGACAAATTATAAATGGGAAATTAGGAATTTTCATTTACATGAACACGGAGTTACAACTTTTGTAATCTCATCATTTTGAAATTATTTTGTATATAATATTTACGAGTAATGGAAGAAGAAGGAAAAGTATAACCTATACAATTATAGGAATGAATTCAAGTTGATAACCTGCCACTATCCATTAATGTATACATAATGTTTGTAAATGAATACTATAACTTCATGTAGTCTTTAATGGAAAGACTAACTATTATAAATCTTTTTTTATAAAGTTAAAGTATCAAATCCCACTTTCATTTTTTGTTGTTGTTGTTGTTGTATTGCTTGCAACAACATATATCATATAAATGACTTATTTATGATACGATAGGAGTGAGTTGAAGATTTCAACTAAAAATTTGTAAGGTGATTTAGACTCACATTTGAAGTGTTATCAACATTATGGATTAAGGAAAAATAAAATTATTGTTTTGTCATCTCTTTATTGCGTGAATCTATTATATTTTATACATCCAAATTATCTTTTAATAATTATTTTCGATATAAAGTTTAGTTTACAAATATTACTTATAACGTTAGTGAAAACATGTGAATGACTTCCTAAGTCTATTCTTTTTGCATTAAATATATGGCCAAGTTGGTGAAAATGTGATAAGTTACCTTTTAAAAATAATTTAAATTTCATACACCCATCGATCAAATGTAGTTTTGAATGGTCATAGATAATACTTTTGATCAAAAAATGCATAAAATGTTAATTATTTTTAAATAATTATTTAAAATTTGTATTTTATACACTTGAGTTTCTATTTTTTGATTTTTTTTTTCATATGAGTGTATAGAAACACACTTTTTCCACTAAGTAATAAGTTGATAATAAAAGTGAGTGCGAGGCGTACCTTACCATCAAACGATCAATGTGCTATCACAAAAATTAGGTCAGTGTACAATAAAGAGCATAAACATAGCTCACATGTCACTAAATCGAGTACAAAAGTCATCACATGTCACAATTCATTCAAATTGATTTTTATTTTAAAGAAAATTATTTGATGTAGGGCCCCCACCAAAACCTGTTTATTTTTACATGAATTAATTCCGTAAATTCCATCACTCGGAATTACAGAATTTAAATTCATGTTTATTTTAAAACATTTTAAAATCATGAAAAATTCGAAAGTGGCTTGCCGAAAAGGAAGTGGCGGCCAAATTTTATTGAAAATGAGACTTTTGGGTGATCCTAAAAATTCTAAGAATGAAAGATGAGAAAATTGAGATTATTTGAAAATCGAATTAGAGAAAGATATTTACAAAATGAGATTTGAGAAAACATTTTCAAAATCAAATAAGAAGAAAACCAAGAATGTCACATGGCCCAAAGGTGGCCATGAAAACCATCCAGCAGCAAAGGGAGAACCCCGGGCAGTGTGAGGCCATGTCATACCAAGAGCGGCTTCTTGATGGGTAGAGTTTCTTCACACCCTTGAGAATACGTGACATAAAGGAGGTGCCATCAAGAGAAGGAGCATGTTCTGCAGCCTCTTTTCGCATGAACTCTACATAGGCAGACCCCTTTGGCTGCCCTGTAGCAGCATCAATTACTATAATCACTTTTACCACTTCCCCAAACTTTATTAAAATGCCGAGAAAGACTATCCTTGGTTGCAGCAAAATGAACATTGTTAACAAAATGGTCCGAGAATCAGCATCCTCTAAAGGACGGCCAGTAGAATATGAACCAGGAGCAGATAGCTACATCTTCTGAGATTCTCCCTGAGTATCTACAGCAAGTTTTGCATTTCCATTGCCAATCGAGACAGGGTTTCCATTTGCCTTCATTAACCGCACACCAGATTTGCCAATGCCTATCTCATTCCCCTACACAGGTTTCTGACCATCCACTTCCTCAACCTCTCTTGGTCCCTGATAATGAGCTGGTTTCCATGTATTCACATTCACAGAGATAGTCACAATCTTACGAGAGGTGTTTGCTACAACACTAGGATGACCCTGATCTTTACTTCGCATTGTTCCCATACCTTCATCAGCATCCTTAGCCACACTGTACTGCACCATTCATCTTCTTATGGAGATTCACCGACCATAATCCAGTCGAATCTTTCTGTACAACAATGTCATCATCAAGAAACAGTATCTTATCCGACTTGGGATAAACCTCAGGGAGATAAAACCTCAGGTGGTTAAACATTGATAGATACTTGGGATTCCTGTACTTTATATTAGAAGAGCCTGATGACAGAGTACTGGGATGCCCCTGATTGAAATAGAATGCTTTCATAGCAACAGACCCGAGTTGCCTCAGAACTAAGCAGTAGGATGAATTAAGCCACTTAAATTCATCAACGTTTTCCACATGGATGGTTACTTTTCCTAGGGGTTCAATAGAAACCCCATATTCATGGCTTCAAAATTTAGCTCATCAGTAACCAGATAGAATACATTTTTTTTTTTCTGGTTCCTTGGCGTTCAAGATGGTTGAGTTGACAACAACCAATGGTCAAGCACATAGACAAGCAATGGATTCCATTAGGAATTGTCTTGGCTGCTAATTGACTCAGGATTGTGCTATGCTTTTTTCAAGCTCCTGACTTGTTCCACTGCTGACTAAAGCATTGCTCTCAGCTTCCCAGTGGCTTGTCTGAGGGCTCTTTGGGCTCATTGATCATATCTAGTATCTCAGGAAAAGTCAAGCCCTTGCACCGGTCCAGACTGGTGAGTTCTTCAACCATATTGGTATTTTCAAAGTTTATCTGGTGACTCATTCCATGCAAACTTTATCAGTGGACTAGATTCAACTCTTCCATTGACTTCACTTGCCACATCTACATGGACTACCCGTGCGTGGCCTCTGCATGAACCCTTAGCTGAAAGATCTTATCTCCGCCACTGCCACCTTGCAGTAGATCTTCCATCTTGCTCATGCCAGAGATCATGATCAGCCTCCCCTTGAGGAAATTGCATATTTGAGGCCCCTCCAGGCAGGCTCAATCAAGGGACCATTTGTAGGAACCAATGCAGTCAAATTTACCTGAGGATATCCCATTGAAGCTAGAATGGAAGGTAAGAATGGAAGAGGTAGGCGAGTGAGAAATGGGTATGGTAATATGCATGGGGATGCGGGTATGAAGAGTGATGAATGGAGTTGTGGGTAGTAAGAAAATTGGGTGAATCAGGTATTAGAGAAGGGTGACTGCATAGAGATATGGAGAATGACCTTGTATACGTGGTATCCATGCATGTGGGTAAAGGTGTATTTGGGTATGGGATGCCGTGCTCACTAACATCAGGTGAGATGACAACCCTTACATTACTGCCAGATTGTAAAATCTCTCTGACCCCGCTTATATGGTTCACATATGCTTCAACCAATCCAAGCTCATGACGTGTCCCTTCACCCGCTTGCCTTATTTCAAGTTCACTTGTGATAACCCCAAGTTAAGTTCCTGTAACTAGCAAATCTCATATTTGCCCATTATAAGCTCCTAGAACACCACCAGATGTATCCCATCAGAGTTGCTGCAAGAGGCTTCATTAGTTCTACCTCGGTATTCGCTACAGTTGTAGGGGGGACGGGACTGGCAGTATGGAACACTCCATCATATCCTCAATATCAGCAAAACAGAATCTTGAGAAACAGGTGGCCTTGACAGATACGCGTCTTCCCTGAAGATGTTCCCAAGAAAGCAGATGCTTGATCCAGTCGTCATAACAGAGAATGGAGGATAAAGTAGCAGCACAACAAACCTTATATTCCAATCTTTCTTAATTTGCTCATTTGCTTCCTCAATGAATAGATACCAAGTAACGCATGCCAACATAGACATTTACATGCATGTTATTTGCTTCCAAAGCTGCTTTAATTACATATAATTGCTCATTGGTGATTTTTCATAAAGGTGAATCACTTCCTATTGCAACATATCATTCTTTACCATTGGGAGCAAGGATCACAGAAATTAATTGAGCCAATGGTCGCTAAAGAAACTGAAACAGCCTTAAAATGGACAAAAGGCTTTTCTGAGAACCTAAACACAGTCTCTGGCACCATAGTATGATCCAAAACTCACCGATCACAGAGACTTTAATGTGCAGAGCATGGTGTTAGGACTGAGAAGTTAGTGACTGGTATAAAGGTAGCTTCGATGGGCATGAATGTTCGGGGATGATGAACTTGGCATGGGGCGATGCTACTCGGGGCTTAGATATGACAGAAGAGAGACTTAAATGGAGGGCTTGCAGAAGGGTTTAGGGTGACCCTTGCATGGTGATTATGTATGCATGGGAAATGAGCAGTGGTCTGGCTGGGCAGGCATGAGCAAGGTTGAAGGTAGAGAGATGAATAAGTATGGCAAGTGTAGGGAATGAATGATGGATGGTAGGTATGGTAACGTGTATGAGAGATATGAAGGGTGATGAGAAGTGGGTTAGTGGTGACGTGATAGATATGTGAATTTGGAAAATGAGAAAGGTGATAGGTAAAAGAAATGGGTATAGATGATGGCCGGGTTTGCATGGTTCCATGCACGTGGGTGGATAGATCTGGGATGTCAACAAGGGCTTTAGAAGGAGCTTTGGACAACTATGCATGTGCAGAAATAGGTATCAAGGGGAATTCAACCTCACTCTGATCATTTAAAACGGGCAAGTATCTTAACAGTAGCATCCTAGCCTGAGAGGTCTAATTTCTTAGCCAAAGCAAATGACCAATGAAGTTTTGCCATTTCAAATTGCTGTTGCCCCAAGGCCAGCAACCCCTCATAAAAGTCAGGCTTGATCAAAAGGGCCTCCTCATACTTCTCTCTGGCTAAAGAATATTTTTCTCTGACCCAGTCATAAGCCACTTGAATTTGGGTTGCCATTACATCTTTTGCAGCAGATTCATCCAAAGGAATGCGTTTCCTTGCTGCACACATGTGAACATTCCCCCAATTGAAGAAAGCCAATGCAACTACCTCTTGGAATTTTGGAGCAGCCTTGTCAATTTCATCGAGGGCAACTACCTTTGCTTTTCCTTCCTCTGCCAGCACCCTTATAATAGCAGAAATCAACGTAGTCTTCCCATGAAGACTCACAAGCTGTTCTGAATTGAAGGGTGGAGTTCCATAGTCATCATTATCATCTGAAGCCACTCCCATGCTGCCAACAATGGAGAGCACGTCCAGGTGTAGTCATGCGAACTGTGCTCTTGTAACCCGGTGTTCGTCCTCTTCTGCCCATACAGTTTTCAAGGGTCCACTTGGCTTTCATATGGCCATTTACCTAGCAAGCCCACCACAAGTAACGACAAACACATGCTCTTTTGAATTATTTGTCCAGATATGTCTGGTGACGTAGCGGCTTGGCCCACAATGATTTCTGAAGAAATTGCCCCATGATACATCAGCACTATTTGGGTTAGTTTCCCAAGTTCTTTGTAGCTTGCTGTTACAAATGCCAATCCCCATGCATGAGGAGAACAAAACGTACTCTGGTAATAACGCTGCAAATTTGAGTGCGCCTCATCCTGAAAATCAGATATATTCAAGAGCCAAAACAGATCCGCCATCACATCGTACTTTTCAATCAGTACAGGGTATATTTTTCTCATTCGTTTCCTCACTGAGACGCAATCTGATCTCGGTTCCTCATCCAAGTGATTCATTCCATGCATCCTCAGAGGTTGCAAAGGCCCCATCTGCTTGAGGCTCCTATACTGTCTCATCATGCTCACATCAACACCAACAGCCAAAGCTTCTATGTATCCCTTATGAAAGGTACGTGATGGTAAAATATGGGCGTGATGAGTATAGTGATGGGCAAAATGAATTGGAGATATGAGTGGTACAGATTAGTGGGAGGAAGGGGGGTATGAACAATGGGTATGTATGTTACAAGAAATGGGTATCAAAAGGTCGGGATGTGGTGGCGAGGTAGAAGACGGGTGTGATAGGCATGAACAATGAGTGGGATGGCTAGAAGAGTGTCTAAGCTTCTCAAAATCACCCTCTAGCTGTTAGGTTGGTACTATGATTTCCTCATTTGGTGAGCCTAAGGGTGAACAGCGAGACAGCGAATCAGGTCCTAGAGTGTTTGATCCAACTGTGATGATCTCATCTCTCTCATCAATGGTTGATTCAAGTTGAGCAGACTGACCGTGTAGCTAATACATTCCCAATTGGTGTCTCAGCTGATTCATGTTCTCTCAATGGTCCCTGACAGTGGTGTCATTTGATACGTGTCCAGCTGGTGTTCCTTGATTGTGGTCCTCAAAAGGAAGTAATCAACAAAATTTATAACCTATTACACCATGTACTAGGATAGCCTTAGCTAGCATAGCATAGTGGCTCTAAGGTCGTTCACTGAGATGGGTTTTCACTCCACAATTGATATTACTTCAAAGATGAATTGGTGCTTTTTCATTTCAAGGTTAGCTTTAAAAGAAAACATAATCTTTGATGGAAAAGGTTGGTTTTAAGCTAACCAAAAATAATAACTGATTTTAATTACAAAGAAAAGTGTTTCTTGGAGTTTAGATTACTAAGCTCAGGTTCCTTGTACAAAAAGGGAGTTCCGGTCACTTGTTTCTTTTCCTCGCATTAGAGAATTAACATATAGTTAATTCTCTAACCGGTGTGGTATAGATGCTTCCCCTTAATGGGTTCAAACACTAAATTCCTCTCACTGATGCATCTTGCAATAGCTCGTGCCTCTCACCTAGCATTTTTCATTCAAGGTGATCTTTAACCTTGGATTACCCGTCAAAAGCTCGCAAGAGATAACTAATGGATGTCTCCTTAGAGTCCAAAAGCTTACCAAGTGTTGGCTATTATAGAAAATCCTACTTTCAAACCATCTCCCAAAGGCTCGCAAGAGATAAACTAGTGTATCTCAATGGACGGAGACCACTTGCCTTATCAAGTGTTGGCCCAGGTGAATTGAAGGCGTTTTAAGTTAACTAAAAAGATAAAAACCATTAACGGGTCACACTTTCTCTTCATTAAAAACTAAAACAACAAAACTTCCAATTTATGCATGAGGAAACTTACCCGACTTTCTTCACTCCAAAAGACGAAGAGCCTAGCCTCTCATCCTTTGAGGAAAAATCCTCAGAGTTTGATTGGCTAGAAAGAAAAATAACGAGAAAACAAAAATATGAAGGAAAAACAGAGCAAGTGCTCTGTAAAATATATTTCTTCCTTTCGCCGATTACATGATTATGATATCATGTAAAGAAAATTACAAACTATATATAAGAGGTTATTCACCCTTCGTTCTTACTTAAAGACTAAGGAATTCTATGATAGGTGGGTTACAAGGAGAGTTTGGGGATTTAGACATCAAATATCTAAAGCAAAATATCTCAAAATGTCGGTTGCAAATATCGGGAAGCTTCAGGAGAACACCGCAGTTGTGCGTGCAAGAGGGCTGCGAAATTTCGCGGCAAAAAAGACAACATTTCGCAGCCCAAGGCTAATTTCGTAGTCGTGCCAAATTTTCCTTCAACTTGGAGTGATCGGCTTCCAATGGATGTAACTCCTTCATTTCAACTCCAAATCACATACCGTTTGAAGCATTGGATTGTTGACTTCCTGAGCTTCGAAATGACATATAGCATGCATAAATTGAACTCCAGAAAGTGCTCCAAAAGTGGCTTACATGACTGTCATCTAGAATGCTTCATGTTAGATTTCTCTTTGCTTCCCCTCCTTGCATTCCGGATTTGCTTATGGCAAAGGACTTCAAAGCTTCGGTTCTTCATGTTTCTGAGCTTTCCATTGCTTTGCCATGGATTCCAAAGAACTCTCCTCAATCTTGGATTGCTTTGGTGATCAAATTACTAACAAAAACACCAAAACTTACACAAAGTGATTAG